>NC_023756.2:18729929-18813233 GCF_000499845.2 Phaseolus vulgaris
CCTCTTTGTCTATATTTCGCTGTGACGGAGAGAGCAGTCAGCTCAGTCCTGGTGCAAGAGCAAGACCAGGCCCAGCGGCCTGTGTACTTCGTGAGTAAGGTGCTGCAAGGCCCTGAGACAAGTACCAGGCCCTCGAGAAGGCTGCCCTGGCGTGGTATTTTCAGCAAGGAGACTCAGGCATTACTTCCACAGCTTCACAGTGGTGGTAATGACAGATCTGCCCATCCAAAACGTGCTGAAGAAACCTGACATAGCAGGAAGGATGGTCAAGTGGGCGGTGGAATTGTCAGAATTGACATTCAGTACGAGCCCCGAGGACCGATCAAGGGGCAGGTGTTCGCGGACTTTGTAGTCGAGCTGTCGTCGATCGCGACACCTGCAGAAGGGTTAGATTTCGATGGGTGTTATCGGTGGATGGCTCCTCTAATCAGCAAGGGAGCGGTGCTGGAGTCATTCTGGAAGGCCCAAACGGGGTACTGATCGAGCAGTCCCTCCGCTTTGCCTTCGAGGCTAGCAACAATCAGGCGGAGTATGAAGCCTTGATCGCAGGAATGTTGCTAGCAAGAGAAATGGGAGCAAGAAACCTGCTGGCCAAAAGCGACTCTTTGCTAGTCATCGGGCAGGTTACAGGGGAGTTCCAGGCAAAGGATCCCCAGATGGCAGCCTACCTGGAGTATGTACGGCTCTTGAAGACGTCCTTCGCCGAGTTTGAATTGGTGCACGTGCCAAGAGAGCAAAATGCCAGAGCAGACCTGCTTGCCAAGCTGGCCAGCTCAGGCAAGGGGGGGAAGCAGAAGACCGTCATTCAGGAGACCTTAAAGGTACCGCGAGCGTTTGTGTCAGACAACCAGGTACTTCATGTGTGCAAATCAATGGAGCGTCTGACGATCGGTCATCGGTCGTTGACTCAAGAAACGTTGAAAGCTCCGAGGGTGAGAGCGCGACCGTCGAAGATCGATGAGTCGATGGAGGTCCGCACGGTAAAGGAACCCGACACCTGGATAACGCCATACCAGTTATACTTAGAAGATGGTGTACTCCCACTTGACGTGGCAGAGGCAAAAAGGATAAAGAGGAGTTCAAGTAAGTTTACTCTAATTGATGGAAACCTCTTTAGATTTGGATTTTCTCACCCTGTGCAGATCTGTGTGCACGGTGAGCAATGCACCAGACTTATGTCTGAGCTGCACGAGGGGGTGTGCGGAAGCCACGTAGGTGGTCGCGCTTTGGCAAGTAGGGTGCTCCGCGCGGGGTACTACTGGCCAAAGCTGAAGGAAGACTGCGTGAGGTTTGCTCAGCGTTGCAAACAGTGTCAACTTCACGCGGACTGGCACAAGGCACCTCCTGAGGAGTTGAGGTCCATCCATAGCTCGTGGCCATTCCACACATGGGGGATCGACATCCTAGGACCTTTTCCCCTGGCGATAAGGCAGATGAAGTTCCTCATCGTGGCCATCGAGTACTTCACCAAGTGGGTGGAGGCAGAACCAGTCGCACACATCACCGCACAGAAAGTCGAGCAATTCGTCTGGAAGAACATCGTCTGTCGCTTCGGAATACCCAAGAGGTTGGTCTCCAACAATGGCACCCAGTTCACGAGTCATCAGCTGCGGAAGATGTGTGAGGAGTTAAAAATACAACAGGTTTTCGCTTCAGTGGAACACCCGCAAACCAATGGGCAGGTGGAGTCGGCCAATCGAGTACTGCTCAGGGGGCTGAAGCGAAGACTAGACAAGGCTAAAGGAGGCTAGGCAGAGGAGGTCCCCAGAATCGTATGGTCTTATCATACCACCCCACAGTCCAGCACCCATGAGACACCCTTCAGCCTTGTCTACGGGACAGACGCCATGATTCCCGTGGAGATACAGGAGAGCTCCCCCAGATTCTTGAATTTCATTGCTGAAGAGTCCAATGAAGAGCGAAAGGTGAATCTCGACCTACTGGACGAAGTGCGAGAAGAAGCCAGAGTCAGTGCTGAAGCCGTAAAGAGAATAGTAGAACGGAGGCACAACTCTAAGGTGAGGCTCAGGCGCTTCCAGGAAGGTGATCTGGTGATGAGAAAGGCGCATCAGAATGAGATGGAGAACAAGTTGTCTCCAAAGTGGACAGGCCCGTACAGAGTGGTTGAGACGTTGGAGAACGGAGCTTATCGGCTAGAAACTCTGGAGGGAGGAGCAATCCCCAGAACGTGGAACGCCACCCACTTGAAATTTTACTTAAGTTAAGTTGTAAAGTAGTTGCGTTCTCGCGCTAAAGATACATGCTTTGTATATAGTGGGAACAGTTGAACAGACAAGGGGGCACTTTTTTCCCTAAGGAGGGTTTTTAACGAGGCCACCCAATGAAAAAATTTCCAGCATATCAAGTGTGCGCAAGTATTAAAGTTAAAATCCTCCTTGCCTCAGGCGCAAGTGCAGGTGATCGGTTAGGCCTTACTCGCCCTAGGCGCGAGTACTGGCACTGATCTAAGTCTTCCTCACCCCGGGTGTGAGCGCAGGCAGCTAAGGCTTTGAAAAGCCAGGGGTGCTAGTAAGACCAAGAGAGGGAAAGGAAAGATTTTGACAAATGTCCTTACCCACTTGGCATACACCAATATTGGCCCAGTAAGGCTCTTAGTCCGAAACCCTTCTCACCCCAGGAGTGAGGCAGGGAATGAACGACTCAATCCGCCGAAGGGTGATGACCTTGGGGAAGGTAAGAGGGGTTAGCGAGAAACATTTTTCTTTCCCCAAAACGAGGCATCACCTCGAGCGATCGATGTCAAAGTCCTCTATGCACTTAGCGCTAGAGCGACAGAGAAGCTAAGTGAAGATCGAAGAACGATCACTGATGAGTCGTCAGTGATTGGTTAGTGGTGCAAAGCAGCGCACAAGAACTGTTAAAGACAAAGCTAAGGAAGTTGTTAGTCGCGATCAAAGTAGAGGCCAAGATCAAAAGAAGCAGATCGCGCTATGCCTAAGCTGGTTAACACTTAGTCGTGTGCAAAGGGAAAGACATAGCTTAAGATCGCGCTAAACCTAAGCTAGCTAACAGTTAGTCGTGCGCATAAAGAAAGGTGAAGCTCAAGAAAAATACAAGGGAAGAAGCTTATACAAATTGAGAGTATGTATTAACACCAAGTCTTATACAAATTCCAAGTGCTAAAAAGTTGTGTAGAAGTATAAATTTACAAAAAAGAGAAGAGATCAAAGAGGAGGGGTGAGCTTTCCATCTACCACTTCGTGATAAATGCTGAATTGCGAGAGGTCCAAGTCGGGGAGAACGCATCGGATCTGCTCGAGTGCCAGCTCGAATCCGTCAGTAAGGGCATCAGCACCCACGTTCATCAGATCAGCTTTCTTCGCCTCCAGTTTTTGCTTCGAGGCCTCCGCAGCATTTCTCTCGGTGGTAAGGGCAGCAAGGGAAGAGGCAGCTTCTTCCAGTTGGCCTTTGGCTTCAGACAGTTTGCCCACCACCTCCTCAAGCCTCTTCTCTCCAGCAGCGGCCACTTCCTTGGTGGACTCGAGCTCCCCCACTAGTTGAGAGTTCAGTTGGAGTAGGGAGGAGGTCTCGGCCCGCAGCTGCACCACCTCGCAGTCCAGAGAGCTAACGGTTTGCCCCATCAACATCTCAGTCTTGATGGTCTCTTGGACCTGCGCTAGGTACTCCCTCCTAGCTTTTTCCACCATGCCCCGCATCAGATCTAAAACCCTTGGGCAGCTTCGAAGT
Organism: Phaseolus vulgaris; assembly: GCF_000499845.2. Taxonomy (NCBI): domain Eukaryota; kingdom Viridiplantae; phylum Streptophyta; class Magnoliopsida; order Fabales; family Fabaceae; genus Phaseolus; species Phaseolus vulgaris. Next base: position 18,733,638 of record NC_023756.2, read on the forward strand.
CACTTCACAGCGACTCCTTGTCATGCTCAAGCTCCTTTACATTCTTCTCCAGGGCTATTTGCTTGCGGTGCTGGGTGGAAAACTCCAAAGAGAGCACCATCTGCTTAGCCAGGTGCATGTCCACCTCATCTCCGTTCCATTCGACGAGCTCTCGGTTGCTGATGAGCTGTCGAACCAAGGTGATGACCCGGCTAAAGTTCTCGTGGCTAGCTCCAGAGGCGCTTGGTCGCGAGCTGGATCCACCACATTCAGCAGTAGCAGTGGAGATTGGCAGTGGTGGCGGGAGACCCCCCGGATGAGCAGAAGCGCCCCCAGCAGGAGGAGCAGATGGACCAAGAGATTGGCCTACTGGAGGGGGAGATGACGGTTGAGAAGCTGGAGGCGGCTGTTGGCAGGGAGAGGGAAGGCATGTGGGCTCTGGGGCAGGTTGAGTAGGGGAAGGAGGAGGTGAACCTTCCTCTACCTCCACCACCTCGATCTCCCCAGGCTGAAGAGATGAGGCCCCCTCAACCGCTGGCAGTTTCCTTTGACGGTGTATAAGAGGAGAGCCAGAGCTTTCCTCTTCGGTTGAGGGAGCAGCAAGTGAAGTAGAGACCTTCACCAATCTTTTTCTTTTCCTTCCTTGCTCGGGGCCTTCAGCTGGCGCGACCAAGAGAGGAGGGGCGGCAATGGGCTCGGTGGTGGAAGAAGAGGAGCCAGTTCCTTTGGTCCTCCGAAGCTTGGCCAGCTCCAGCAAAGCTTTCCTCCTTTCCTTCCCTGACATTGAATCTACATAGATGAGAAAAGGGAAAGTTAGATGGCCTAGTTACGCAAGTAAGTCAAAATGTATGCAAGCATGCATGAGAAGGTGCAAGTATCCTAAGAGGTGGAAGGAAAAGAGCTACCTATGTATTTTTTCAGGGCCAACACATCGAACTCATCTTTGATGAGGCGAGCAGAGTTGTACTTGGCCCCCAGGAACAGCCCATATAGCTCGCGCTCGTAGGGGGCCATGGCTTCAAGGTCCCGGGGTTTCTTGAACTCAACCCCAGGAACCCAGTAGAGGGGGTACCCCTCGAGCAGGGTTGGACTTTGTGGGGTGGCAGATATCATGTAGAACCTGCCTTTCCAGTCTTTGAAGGATTGCTGGTACAGACCCAAGAGCACCCGTCCAGCAACCCCATTCAAACTCACCCAGGACCTGTCCCCGGGGTTCTTCGCCTCGAAGAAGTAAAGGAACACGTCCACGGAGGCATTGAGTCCAAAGTAATTGCAGAGAATCTGAAATGCCCGGATGAAAGCCCAGGCATTTGGATGGAGTTGGCAGGGCGCGACGTTCAACTCCATCATCAGCTCCTTCTCGAAAAAGGTGAATGGCAGGCGTAGCTTCAACCTTTTGAAGACGGCGGAGTAGATGAAGACAAAGGGCACCCCATTGATGGCCCTATCGTCCGCGCAGATGGGCATCCCTCGAGGAGGAATGCGGATTTGGATGTTGAAATCATTTTCCCTGTCTATGGCGCACGAAGGTTCATCCGGGTCATGGCTCAGAAGAGAGGTGAGATGACCCTGCGGTAGTAGGGTGGATGTTTTGGCCAGCAACGCCAGGGGGGCCCAGTCGTAGACCCTAGCGTTGTCATGGTATGAGGTTGCAATGGGCGGTGGTGGAGCTGGCGCACTTGCGGAAGGCTGTGCACCAGAAGATGAGGCAATAATGTGTGCGGTTTGTTTCAAGCGAGCCATCGCGAGATAGCTGCAAATGGAGGAAAAACGAAAAGTCAGAATGAATGGAAGAAGAGGGAATGATGAATGGTTCGGTGAAAACAGAGAAGGGGAAGGAGAAAGAGATGCCCAGGTGAAAAGAGGAAGAAGGAGAAGCAGAAATCAGAGCAAGAACGCGAAAAAACCCTAGTGCGGGTTGAGAGAGGGAAAATAGAGAAGATGAATGCATGCTAACGAGAAAGATAAATGCAATCGGTAAAGATGACCTAAACAGACCCAGGAAGAAGAAAAACCATACCTTTGGGTGATCGCGAGAGGTTTGGAAGCAGAAAACTTGAAGAAAGATGGGTGTGCAGAGAGAGAGTTCGCAGGAAGTCTAAGAGTCGATTGAAGAAGATAAAGGAACAGTGAAGGTGCGCGCCAATTTGAATAAGAGAAGCGCTAGCGGCACACCACGCTGGCCGTCGATGGGGCCACGTGTCACAAGATTAAGGAAGGAAGTCCAAACGTTAAAGAAGCAGCACGTGAGGTGGCACGTGATGCGGTCCCACTTGCCACGTGGACTGAGGGCACGACCACTTAGTCTCTTCGCCGAGAACGAGTTAACGACTCGAGACTGGGGGGCTTGTGATCCGATCAGTCATCGGTAGTCGATGACGTCAGCAGCAGAGAACCACGTGGACCACTCGCAGGGTGACACGTGGACCAGGTGACAGAGAGATCAGGGAGGCGATCGCCAAGAACAGTAACCGAGTGACCACCGACAGATCAGGCGGCAGAGAGGTCAGGAGACAGATCACCCAGAACGGTGATCGGTGGTCAGTAACCAAGTGGCCACCAACAGACCAGTTCCCAGATGGACGCCTGGGGGCAGAACGCGAGAAGCAATAGAGCACTGATCAGTCATCGGTGCGCATGGTCATCGAGGTCTCGTGTTACACGCAGTTAAGCTGGGACTGAGGTTCCCAGCGAGAGCGTTACACATGGACCTCGCATGAGAACATCTCAGGGAATTGCGCACGAGAGTGGCCTGAGGGAGCTAGTAAACCGATCAGTGATTGGTGACTCCCTCAACCCATTACGTGCCTGAAGGGTAAACCATCTACGCAGAGAGCAACGTTTGGTGAGTGTGCCTAGACTAGCCACACCTAGTGTTCTCCTGAGAGTAGGCGGTTTACCCAGGTGGGAGGAATATGCTAAGTTACTCCGCAAGGGAATAACTTAGCGCACAAAGAGAAGCGTTAGAGCCCTTCAAGTAGTGACACGTGTATTGATGTGATTCCAATAGCCACATAGAACAAGATTCTTGACACTTTGAGGAATCACCTTGAGCTGGAAAATGTAGAGGCACTTTCTTAGAAGTTGGATCATAGTTCTAAGATCAAGAACTCACCAAAACAAGTACCAAATCCCAAACTCATTTGGATGAACCAAATATTGTCAAATTGAATCAACAAAGGAGAAGGAAAAGAACAAACCGAACAGAATTGAACTTCAAAACAAAAGAACCGAACAGAATTTAAAAACTAAACAGAAAATAGGTGCTGGAAAATTAAAGGAACCGAAACAAAAACAACTCAAAACTCAAGGCAATAAGAACAAATTGAAGAAGAAGAAAGGAAGGAGAAGAGAATGCTCATGAAGATGGAGGAATGGTTGGATGATCACGCCACTAGAAGAATGGATGCTCCTAGATGAGTGTGGAAGCCGCCACTTGAGGAAACCATGGTCCTTCAAGATAAGACTAGAGAAGAAGCTCAAAGCTCTCCAAATGCTCACTCCAATTTTGAGTATAGTTTCTTTAGATAAAATTCAAATCTGAATTTTACAAAGGAAGCACCTCTATTTATAGCCTAAGGTGCTGAAAAATAGGTGGGAAATTTCAAATAAACTCATTTGAAATTCCCACCAAAAACAAGTCACATGGGAGGTGTGACCTTTTTCTACTATGACACCTCCCAAAAACTACACCTACACCTATCTACTAATACACCCCCCTAAAGGTCCTATTTAAAACCTAAAAGATGCTATAACAAAAGAGGTTTCTAAGGTTTCCCTCTAAGCACCTTCAACTAAAGACACTACAAAAAGAGAAAATAAATGTCCTCTTGCTCCCAAGGCTTTGAACATGCTTCTTGTAATCCTTTGAGGTGGACTTTGACCTCCATGGGCATCCTCCATTTGTGCCTCCACCTCTTCTTGAGCTTGATGAGTGGCCTCCATGTTCTCTTGGGCTTGATCTCCATCATACTCCCCGAGTTGGAGAGAATTCGACCACGAATTCTGGAGACCTACAGAAAAAGGAGTTAGATCGCTGACATTAAAAGTATGACTACCTAAGAATGTATCAGGCATATCTAACTCATAAGCATTGTCATTAATCCTCTTGAGGACTTGGAAAGGTCCATCCCCTCGAGGCATTAGTTTGGACTTCCTTTGAGTAGGAAAACGATCCTTCCTCAAGTGAAGCCAAACCCAATCGCCCTCATCAAACAACAATGCTTTTCTCCTCTTATTGGCAAGTTCAGCATACTTGCCAACCTTCTTCTCAATTCTCTTCTTGATGTCTTTATGCAAAGTTTTCACAAAAGAAGCCTTTTCATCCCCATCTTTGCACAAGACATCGTCAAGAAGGGGAATAGGAAGAAGATCAAGAGGTGTTAGGGGATTAAACCCATAGACCACCTCAAAAGGAGAATGGGAGGTGGTAGAATTTACTACTCGGTTATATGCAAACTCAACATGGGGTAGTAAATTCTCCCACACTCTAGGATTCCCCGAAATAAAGCATCTCAATAGTTGTCCCAAAGTTCTATTTACCACCTCGGTTTGACCATCGGTTTGTGGGTGGCAAGTGGTAGAAAATAAAAGCTTAGTTCCAAGCTTGCCCCACAAGGTCTTCCAAAAGTGACTCAAGAACTTAGGATCTCTATCGGACACTATAGACCTAGGAATCCCATGCAAGCGAACCACTTCTTGGAAGAAGAGGTTTGCAATGTGGCATGCATCATCCACTTTGTGGCAAGGAATAAAGTGAGCCATTTTTGAAAAACGATCCACTACCACAAAAATGGAGTCCTTTCCCTTTGATGTCTTGGGTAAGCCTAAGATGAAATCCATAGATATATCTACCCAAGGCATTGAAGGGATAGGAAGAGGAGTATAAAGACCATGGGGATGCATTTTAGATTTAGCTTTGCGGCAAGCTATGCATTTATCACACAAACTATGAACATGTTTATGCATATGAGGCCAAAAGAAATGTTCATGCAACACATCCAAAGTTTTAGCAACCCCAAAATGTCCCATTAAGCCCCCCTCATGAGCTTCTCTAACAAGAGATAATCTAATAGAGCATTGGGGAACACAAAGACGTTTTCCTTTAAAAAGAAAGCCATCTTGAATAAAAAAATCTTTGTGTCCTCCCTTAAGACACTCTTGATAGAGGAGAGAAAAATCAAGGTCATCATGATAAAGTTCCTTAATGTGATCAAAACCAAGATATTGAGAGGTTAAAAGATTTAGCAAGGTGTATCTTCTAGAAAGAGCATCCGCCACAATATTTATTTTGCCTTGCTTGTGTTTGATCACATAAGGAAATTGCTCAATGAATTCCACCCACTTAGCATGCCTCTTGTTAAGTTTGTTTTGGCTTTTCAAATATTTAAGAGATTCATGATCACTATGTATCACAAACTCTTTGGGAAAAAGATAGTGTTGCCAAGTAAACAAAGCCCTAACAAGTGCATATAATTCCTTATCATAGGTGGAATAGTTGAGATGACTTCCCTTCAATTTCTCACTAAAATAGGCTATGGGGTGGCCCTCTTGAAGGAGAACAGCCCCAATACCTATGCTTGAAGCATCACACTCAATCTCAAATGTCTTAGTGAAATTAGGAAGGGCCAAGATGGGAGCATTAGTCAATTTTTCTTTCAAAGTATCAAAAGCATTTTGTTGTGCTTCTCCCCAATGAAAGACCACATCCTTTTTCACTATGTCATTGAGTGGTGCGGCAATGGTACCAAAGTTTGGGACAAATCTTCTATAGAAAGAAGCAAGCCCATGAAAACTTCGGACCTCATTCAAAGATTTCGGTGTAGGCCACTTTTGAATGGCCACCACCTTGGTTTTGTCCACATGGACCCCTTTACAACTCACAACAAACCCTAGGAATTCTATATGATCAAGAGCAAACATACATTTAGCAAGGTTAGCATACAAATGTTCCTTCCTAAGGGTTTCCAAAACTTGCCTAACATGCAACCTATGGTCATTCAAAGATAAGCTATAAATGAGAATGTCATCAAAGTAAACCACAACAAACTTACCAATGAAAGGTCTAAGAACATGATGCATGAGGCGCATGAAGGTACTTGGTGCATTAGTTAAACCAAAAGGCATAACTAACCACTCATATAAACCAAAGTTGGTCTTAAAAGCCGTCTTCCATTCATCACCCGGTTTGATACGGATTTGATTGTAGCCGCTTTTAAGATCAATCTTTGAAAAGATTTTTGAACCATGTAATTCATCCAACAAATCATCTAATCTAGGTATGGGATGCCTATACTTAATGGTTATGTTATTTATGGCCCTACAATCCGAACACATTCGCCATGTGCCATCCTTTTTTGGCACTAAGATGATAGGCATAGCACAAGGACTCATGCTATCTTGCACCCACCCTTTTTCAATCAAAGCCTCAACTTGTTGGCGAATTTCCTTGGTTTCACTTGGATTGGTCCTATATGCGGGACGATTTGGTAAAGAAGAGCCCGGTATCAAATCAATTTGGTGCTCAATCCCTCTCAAAGGTGGAAGGCCATTTGGAGGATCTTGAAACACATCTTTGAACTCTTCTACCAAATTTTCCAAGCAATGAGGACTATCAACAAGTGTTTCTATGCTAAGAGTTCTAGGGATGGCTAAAAAAAGAGGATGATGAGCCACTATTTCCCTTTCAATGTCACGCCTAGACACAAGGAGTGTAGGCTTAGAACTCTTATCTTTTTTATCTTTTTTATCTTTTTCACTCTCCCTCTTTTTCTTCATGATAACTTGGTCCTCATGGACTTCTCTTGGAGAGAGAGATTTTAAAGTAACCTTGTGACCATGGAATTCAAAAGATAATTTGTTGGTAAAGCCATCATGTAAAACTTTTCTATCAAATTGCCAAGGCCTTCCCAAAAGAACATGAGTGGCTTCCATGGGCACAACATCACATAATACCTCATCTTTGTATTTTCCAATGGAGAAATGGATGAGGACTTGTTTATTAACAATTATTTCTCCTACTTCACTAAGCCATTGTAATTTGTAGGGCTTTGTATGAGAGATAGTAGGCAATCCAAGCTTATCTACTACTCTTGTACTAGCCACATTTGCACAACTACCCCCATCCACTATCAAGGAACAAATGTTGTTTTGAATAAGACATCTTGTATGGAAAATATTTTCCCTTTGACTTTCATCAAAAGGTTGTGAAACTTGTCCAAGAAGTCTTCTCACAACTAACAAGTCCCCTTCAAGTGGACATTCACTCTCTTCCTCACTAGATGCATGAGAATGCAATGAATGCTTTGAAGAATCCGAATCATGCTCACTAACTACAATGCCCTCATGCATGTACATACTTCGTTTTGAAGGACAATTTGCAGCAATATGACCATAACCCATACATTTAAAGCATTTAGTGTTAGATGTTCTAGTGGGAGACTTAGGTCTAGATGTTGATGGCTTAGATTCCTTGGGTTTGAAAGAAGAATCTTTGGAAGGATGTTTTGAAAAAGAAGTTTTGTTTCTCCAAGACTTGGAGTAGTATCCATTATTGGAAGCATTTTTAAAAGAGTTTTTCTTAGCAAGTTGGGCTTCCACCTTCATTGCAAGATGAACTAAAGAGCCCAATGATGAATACTCTTGTAACTCAACAATGTCTTGGATATCCTTCCTAAGACCACTCACAAACCTAGCAACCATGGCTTCTTCACTTTCTTCTAATTCAATTTTAAGCACAAGCGTCTCAAGCTCCTTATAATATTCATCCACATTTAGCGTGCCTTGTTGAAACCGTTGGAGTCTCAACATGAGGTCTTTCCTAAAATGTGGGGGCACAAACCTAGCGCGCATATGATCCTTTAAAGAGTTCCAAGAGTCCACGGGAGGACCCTTGTGATAGATAATGTCCTTTACAATCCCATGCCACCATTTCATGGCATAATCACTAAACTCTAGGGTGGCTAGCTTGAGCTTATGCTCATCTTGGATCTCATGGATCTCAAAAATTTGTTCACACTTAGCCTCCCAATCTAAATACACATTTGGATCACTAGAACCATTAAAACAAGGTAGTTTGACCGAAGGAAGCTTGGACTTTGCATCATGGTAGAAGCCATTGCCGTAGTGAATTCTTTCCCCTTGGTGATGATGTCTTTGTCCATGGACTTGGGGTGGAGGTCTCCTTCTCCTATGCTCATCTTCACGGCCAACATCATTTGAAGAAGCTCTTGAAGATGGTCTATGAGAATGATGTCCATCATGGATAGAAGGAGATGGTCTAGTTTGTTTGACCTCCATCTTTTGCAATTTCTCTTCCAACCTTCTAATTGTTCTTTGAGCTTCATGTAATTCACCAAGAATTGAAGCTTTGGAAGGAGAATTCTGCTTGGAGGATGCATCACTTGAAGATCCAGCCATTTGTAATTAAAAAACAGCAAACACACAAAACAGCAAACAAGTTAAAAATTAGCAAAAACAGTGAGCTTTCCAATTGAAACTGCCGAAGTGAATTTAAGGCTGAAAAGATATCACTCTCAAAGAAATAATGTTCTTGCACCAATCTGATCTTGAGGCCTTGGAATCCTCAAATGAAATATGTCAAAGCAAGCACACCAATCTTAAGAGCAAACCACCACAAAACCAATGAAACAATAAAGACAAACAAGAAAAGGTATAAGCAAGGAAAGGTAATTGCAAAAGGAAAACTATGTGTAAGACAAACTCAAAGAGTAAGAATGAAAGACAATCAAGAAAATAAAGAACTCAATGAGAAAAGTAGGCACACAAAAGAATACCTAAGGAAAAGCACTAGAGTAGATGAAGAAAACAAAAAAAAATTAGCTACTGGAAATTTTTTTTTAATGCAAACTGTGTTTGATATTCACTGATTTAACTGGAACGTTGTAGAGCGAACTGGATTATGAAATTTATACCACAGAAACTTCAAGATGTTAACTCAAAAATGGCACTGGAATCAATTAAAAACAGTAAGCCAATTGAGAGAAATAAATTTTTTAAAATCACTGCCAGATTACCGTATTTTTTTCGGCAGGAATGTACACTTTTTTTATTTTATTTATCATTTTTTGTGTACTTCATATTTTTGAATGATTCTTTTTTCTATTCTTTTCTAACACTTTCAATATCTCAAATCCAGAATTTCAGAATTTTACAGTACGTAAATCAATTGCAATAAGGAAAAACAGTAAGCACTTTTTTCAGAAACAGAGGAATCCTAATAGGAATAAAAAAACAGGATGATGAACTAGCAAAGACATAATAGAAAATGATGTATTGGAACTTGTATAGGTCTAGAATACAAGTATGAACTCAATGCTAAAAAGAAAATGCTCAAAGGATCAACATCAATTCAGAAAAAATATATGACACCAAAGCAAGAAACAATCAAAACAATAAAAGTACTACTAGAAGTAATGACATATATGGAATAACATGACTAAGACAAAACTTAACAAGATTCAAAAATTAAAAGACACAACACAAATTGTAACAAGTGGAAGGAAGCTTAAGGTAAACTCTAGGAAGGATAATGCCATTCCAAAAGAGCAACCATACTCATAAGAATTATGAGTGCCATAAACCTTTCCACAAACACTTGGAGCAAAAGAAAAACAGCAAGAATACTCAATTAAAATTCTAAAACAGAAACTTAAATTGCAAGAAAAAATTAAAGAGCTCTTGAAATAAAGTGCACACAACTCAACAATTAAACAAGAATGAACCTAAGACTCATGATACCACATGATGTGATTCCAATAGCCACATAGAACAAGATTCTTGACACTTTGAGGAATCACCTTGAGCTGGAAAATGTAGAGGCACTTTCTTAGAAGTTGGATCATAGTTCTAAGATCAAGAACTCACCAAAACAAGTACCAAATCCCAAACTCATTTGGATGAACCAAATATTGTCAAATTGAATCAACAAAGGAGAAGGAAAAGAACAAACCGAACAGAATTGAACTTCAAAACAAAAGAACCGAACAGAATTTAAAAACTAAACAGAAAATAGGTGCTGGAAAATTAAAGGAACCGAAACAAAAACAACTCAAAACTCAAGGCAATAAGAACAAATTGAAGAAGAAGAAAGGAAGGAGAAGAGAATGCTCATGAAGATGGAGGAATGGTTGGATGATCACGCCACTAGAAGAATGGATGCTCCTAGATGAGTGTGGAAGCCGCCACTTGAGGAAACCATGGTCCTTCAAGATAAGACTAGAGAAGAAGCTCAAAGCTCTCCAAATGCTCACTCCAATTTTGAGTATAGTTTCTTTAGATAAAATTCAAATCTGAATTTTACAAAGGAAGCACCTCTATTTATAGCCTAAGGTGCTGAAAAATAGGTGGGAAATTTCAAATAAACTCATTTGAAATTCCCACCAAAAAACAAGTCACATGGGAGGTGTGACCTTTTTCTACTATGACACCTCCCAAAAACTACACCTACACCTATCTACTAATACACCCCCCTAAAGGTCCTATTTAAAACCTAAAAGATGCTATAACAAAAGAGGTTTCTAAGGTTTCCCTCTAAGCACCTTCAACTAAAGACACTACAAAAAGAGAAAATAAATGTCCTCTTGCTCCCAAGGCTTTGAACATGCTTCTTGTAATCCTTTGAGGTGGACTTTGACCTCCATGGGCATCCTCCATTTGTGCCTCCACCTCTTCTTGAGCTTGATGAGTGGCCTCCATGTTCTCTTGGGCTTGATCTCCATCATACTCCCCGAGTTGGAGAGAATTCGACCACGAATTCTGGAGACCTACAGAAAAAGGAGTTAGATCGCTGACATTAAAAGTATGACTACCTAAGAATGTATCAGGCATATCTAACTCATAAGCATTGTCATTAATCCTCTTGAGGACTTGGAAAGGTCCATCCCCTCGAGGCATTAGTTTGGACTTCCTTTGAGTAGGAAAACGATCCTTCCTCAAGTGAAGCCAAACCCAATCGCCCTCATCAAACAACAATGCTTTTCTCCTCTTATTGGCAAGTTCAGCATACTTGCCAACCTTCTTCTCAATTCTCTTCTTGATGTCTTTATGCAAAGTTTTCACAAAAGAAGCCTTTTCATCCCCATCTTTGCACAAGACATCGTCAAGAAGGGGAATAGGAAGAAGATCAAGAGGTGTTAGGGGATTAAACCCATAGACCACCTCAAAAGGAGAATGGGAGGTGGTAGAATTTACTACTCGGTTATATGCAAACTCAACATGGGGTAGTAAATTCTCCCACACTCTAGGATTCCCCGAAATAAAGCATCTCAATAGTTGTCCCAAAGTTCTATTTACCACCTCGGTTTGACCATCGGTTTGTGGGTGGCAAGTGGTAGAAAATAAAAGCTTAGTTCCAAGCTTGCCCCACAAGGTCTTCCAAAAGTGACTCAAGAACTTAGGATCTCTATCGGACACTATAGACCTAGGAATCCCATGCAAGCGAACCACTTCTTGGAAGAAGAGGTTTGCAATGTGGCATGCATCATCCACTTTGTGGCAAGGAATAAAGTGAGCCATTTTTGAAAAACGATCCACTACCACAAAAATGGAGTCCTTTCCCTTTGATGTCTTGGGTAAGCCTAAGATGAAATCCATAGATATATCTACCCAAGGCATTGAAGGGATAGGAAGAGGAGTATAAAGACCATGGGGATGCATTTTAGATTTAGCTTTGCGGCAAGCTATGCATTTATCACACAAACTATGAACATGTTTATGCATATGAGGCCAAAAGAAATGTTCATGCAACACATCCAAAGTTTTAGCAACCCCAAAATGTCCCATTAAGCCCCCCTCATGAGCTTCTCTAACAAGAGATAATCTAATAGAGCATTGGGGAACACAAAGACGTTTTCCTTTAAAAAGAAAGCCATCTTGAATAAAAAAATCTTTGTGTCCTCCCTTAAGACACTCTTGATAGAGGAGAGAAAAATCAAGGTCATCATGATAAAGTTCCTTAATGTGATCAAAACCAAGATATTGAGAGGTTAAAAGATTTAGCAAGGTGTATCTTCTAGAAAGAGCATCCGCCACAATATTTATTTTGCCTTGCTTGTGTTTGATCACATAAGGAAATTGCTCAATGAATTCCACCCACTTAGCATGCCTCTTGTTAAGTTTGTTTTGGCTTTTCAAATATTTAAGAGATTCATGATCACTATGTATCACAAACTCTTTGGGAAAAAGATAGTGTTGCCAAGTAAACAAAGCCCTAACAAGTGCATATAATTCCTTATCATAGGTGGAATAGTTGAGATGACTTCCCTTCAATTTCTCACTAAAATAGGCTATGGGGTGGCCCTCTTGAAGGAGAACAGCCCCAATACCTATGCTTGAAGCATCACACTCAATCTCAAATGTCTTAGTGAAATTAGGAAGGGCCAAGATGGGAGCATTAGTCAATTTTTCTTTCAAAGTATCAAAAGCATTTTGTTGTGCTTCTCCCCAATGAAAGAGGCGGTGGCATAAAAAAGAATCAGGGTGAGAGCAAGAGGGATACGAGAAAAAAGAGAGCAAGAGTTTTACACACACACTACTAGTTTTTCTCATTCGGTGGTTCTGTGTTCTAACTTGATCGTCGGAGTGCAAACGGCCGCTAGAGGCGCCGTCTGTGTGTTTTGCAGGTCACGTTTGGAGATCCAAGAGAAGGGTCTGAGGGTGATTTTGCAGAAGACACAGTTGCGTAGACGGGACAGAGAGTGCTACAAAGCGATTCCTTCACGTTCGAGTTGTCGGCAGGATCACACTCTAAGGTGAGAAGGACTTTTTCTGGTGCCTCAACTTGCCCAGGGTGTACATCTCCTCCCCCCCTGGATGCACTGAGGACTTTCAATCTGTTCTTGCCTGCACTCGCTCAAAGGCGAAGAGGACTTTTTCTTGCCTGCACTCGCTCAAAGGCGAGGAGGACTTTTCTGATCTCGCCTGCACTCGCTGAAAGTCGAGGAGGACTTTATCTCTTTCTCGCCTGCACTCACTCAAAGTCGAGGAGGACTTTATCTTGCCTGCACTCGCTCAAAGTCGAGGAGGACTTTATCTGATCTCGCCTGCACTCGCTCAAAGTCGAGGAGGACTTTATCTGATCTCGCCTACACTCGCTCAACGGCGAGGAGGTATTTATCTGATCTCGCCTGCACTCGCTCAACGGCGAGGAGGTCTTTATCTTTCTCGCCTCAAGACGCACGAGAGCGTTGAGGTCTTTATTCCTTACCGGTGCCTCCGATCGCCGAAAGACGATGAGGTCTTTTAAAACTTTGACTAATGCCGCCAATCGCCGAAAAACGATGGGGACTTTAAAACTTTTAACTGATGCCGCCAATCGCCGAAAAACGATGGGGACTTTAAAACTTTTAGCTGATGCCGCCAATCGCCGAAAAACAATGGGGACTTTAAAACTTTTAACTGAGAGCATGCAATATATCTTTGAACCCACCTTAAATCACGTACGAGTGATAAGGTCTTTTTTCTACAAACTTTCAACACAAACAGGCATGCAAACTCAGAAACTTAAGCTTGAAAACTCTTCTTTATTGGGCGGCCTCATTAAAAACCCTCCTTAGGGAAAAAAGAGTGCCCCCTTTCAAACTGTTTTAACAGAAAGCATGTAAATCACTTCATGTTCGTTTTTACTTACAAAGCTTTAACTGTAATATAGTTTGAGATGTGTGGCGTTCCAAGTACGAGGAATCGCCCCTCCTTATAACCTCTGTAAGCGGTAGGCGCCGTTCCCGAGCGCCTCGATTATTCTGAACGGTCCCGTCCACTTAGGCGATAACTTGTTCTCCATCTCGTACTGATGGGCCTTCCTCATCACCAGGTCGCCCTCTCTGAACTGCCTTGGCATCACCTTGGAGTTGTATCTTCACTCAATCCTCCTTTTTACTGCCTTGGCTTTTACTCATGCCTCCTCCCTGACCTCATCCAGTAAATCCAGATTCAACCTTCTTTCTTCATTCGAGTCTTCCGCTACAAAGTTCTGGAATCTCAGCGAGCTCTCCTGGATTTCAACTGGAATCATTCCATCACATCCATACACCAAGCTAAACGGGGTCTCGTGGGTTCCTGACTGCTCGGTGGTATGGTACGCCCAAACTATGCGGGGTACCTCTTCAGCCCACGATCCCTTAGCTTTCTCTAGCCTTCTCTTTAAACCTCTCAGTAACACCCAATTGGCAGACTCCACTTGGCCATTTGTCTGTGGGTGCTCGACGGATGCAAACACCTGCTGTATTCCCACTTCTTCGCACAGCTTCTTCAGTAGGTGACTTGCAAACTGAGTCCCATTGTCCGACACCAGGCGCTTAGGCACACCAAACCGGCACACAATGTTCTTCCATACAAAGCTCTCGATCTTGTGTGCGGTGATCTGGGCTACTAGTTCCGCTTCGATCCACTTGGTGAAGTATTCAATCGCCACCACCAAGTACTTCATCTGCCTGACCGCCAATGGGAACGGTCCCAGAATGTCAATTCCCCAAGTATGAAACGGCCAAGGGCTGTAAATTGACTTCAGCTCTTCTGGAGGTGCCTTGTGCCAATCGGCGTGTTGCTGACACTGCTTGCAACACTGAGCATACCTCTTGCAGTCCTCCCTCATCGTTGGCCAATAGTAACCTGCTCGGAGAGTTCTTGCAGCCAGAGCTCGACCCCCGATGTGACTCCCACATATGCCCTCATGAGCTCCGCCATGATTCTTGTACATTTTTCTCCGTGCACACATGCCAGGACTGGGTGTGTGAACCCAAACCTGTACAACTCGCCATCAATCAAGGTGAACTTGCTAGAGTTCTTCTTTATCTTCCTCGCCTCCGTCGGATCCAACGGGAGAACGCCATCTGCCAGGCAACGCTGGTACTGGGTTATCCATGTGTCTGGCTTATGCGTAGCACAGATCTGCGTCACGTTCACCCTCTCCCCCCGACATGCTCTTATTCTCGGCGATCTCAAGGTCTCCTAGGTCAAGGACCTGTGACTCCTCGCCGCTTTCTTCGTCGACTTGCTTATCTGAAGGACCTAGTGGTCTGCCACAAATGCTCTAGGCGTCTTCAGAGTTTCTTGGATAACTGTCCTCTGCCTACCCCCCTTGATCGAACTGGCGAGCTTCGATGACGGCGCAACCTCTTCAACAACTGTGCGTCCTCTCTGCTCTTGAAGAGCTTGACGCAACTCCTCAGTTACTTTACTGAGCTCCTCATTTCTGGCCTGAGAGGCGACCAGGTCTTCATGCATCTTCGCTTGCTCTATGCGCGATGCCTCCACATTCGTTTGCAGCGCACGCATGATCTCCATCATCTGCGCCATGGTCATGGCGCCTTCGGTAGCAGTCGGCACAATGGGACTTGAACGGTTGCTTCTCATCTTTCTCATGAAAAATCAGCAAATCAAACTTCAGCGAACCAACCTTCACCAGCGAAACGATCGATCCAACAATCAATCGGTAAAAAACACTCAAACTCCAAAGAACTTCCAAGAACGCAACCACAACAGCAACACGCCGATTGATTCGGACGCCAAAACCTTCACAGAAACATGCGATCTCACCACGAACCTACCGCTTCTCCACCACAACTCCCGATTCACCGATCAAAAACGCGAACGAACGGTAAAGACTTTAATTGACCGATTGAAACCCGCACAAACAGCAAGAAACTTCAAGAAACCGATCGAAAGCTCGAACAATCGGTGGAAAACTTCAAACTACTGATTAAAACCCAAACGAACGGTGGAAAGCTTGAATTCACCGAACAAAAGCTCGAACGAACGGTGGAAAATGGTTGCACCAGCACACAACCACACAGAAATCGCAGAAACTTCAAGAACTCACGCTGTGGATGGGGAACACGTTTTACACGGCCCCACGGTGGGCGCCTGATGATCCTGCCGGTTGACCAGAGCGCAAGAGTCTTGCCACGTCGAAGGTACCTCCTTCTGGATCAGCTTAGCACCACGTTAGCTTTCGTCCTTCAAGCCTCAAATCCTCGCAAGAACCTGAAAGAAACAAAGTGGCGCCGCTGCGGCCGATCGCGCTCCGACGCTCAAGTCAGTGACGGAATCACCAAAATACTAAGAGAAAGCTAAACTCAAGGAACCGTGCAAATATTCTCTCAGCGTACTCAAGTATTCTCACAAGCGTAAAGAAGTGTTCTAAACACGCGTACCTCAGAATCTGTTAAGAGTTCCTTATATACCTGAGCATTTTCTCTCTCCTGACGGTTATACCTCTGGACACGTGGCTCGCATCCAGCTGTACACGTGTCACCATCTGGAGCCTCCCTTCTACCTGAGCGTCACCTCTACTCTACGAGCTATTTGACTAAGTTACCCATGCAGGGAGTAACTCGGTGCATAGCTTCCTTGGAGCGCGATCTCTTCTAAGTGGCGAGTACGGGGTGTCACCATGCACACCTTCTCTGTGGTCTTGCCTGCCGCTATCACGATCTGCTTCTCTTGCACATCATGCACGTTCTGGGAAACTGTTTCCTTGCCTCGACCTCTGGTTAGGGAATGATCGTCTGACAACCTCATCCTCCGTGTCTGTACCTCTTGAAAGCCTTAAGCAAGCCTTCCTGATCTCTCGGCGATGTGCTCCTTTCGGCGATCTCTAGCCATCTGGTCTCCCATAACTTCACATACGGCGACTATGACGTAAGCCTGGTGACCGCCGGTTTACACATACTAGAGATCGGAGAACGCCAAGCCAACACTTGGCGACTACACAGACTTCCCGATGTGCTCCCTATCTGTCAGCCAGGTGTCCCGTTCAACACGCCTATATTATCGCTTGTTGCCACGTCATCACTTTCGACTACCTGATCGGTACAATTCCCGTAGTGCATGGAATGTCTACTTGTTCTTGGCGGCTCCCATCTCCTGTCTTGAGTTTGCCTTGCTTGAGCTTTTTCTAGTTTTTGCAATATTTTCGCTAGTTGGCTTATTTCCTCATCTTTGTGGGCAAGGGATCTCCTAGTAGCCACCAATTCACCCATAAGGAATGCCTTTTGGGGAGATTAGGGTTTTGATGACTCCCCTAAAGAAAGATGAGCCATAATTCACAAGTGAACAAACAATTAGTGAATTCAAAATTTATAAATGTTAAATACCATTAAATAAATGTAACTTTCAAAAAGAGACATAAAATGTGTTTTATTTTTTTAAATGAAAAAAGGTCAAGTATAATAATATAATAATATTATTATCATTATTTATGTAAGAATTATTCTTGAAAATGAATTGAAATATAAAAGTTTTTAATGTTATTTAACATAAAATAAGAATAATAACATGATCACTTTAAATTTGATTTGACTGATGAACTTTCTCAAATGTAGGAAACACAACATTAGTTTGCCAATTCATTTTTCTTTTTCAACTCCTTGAATAGTTTATTCATTGTCCTTTTTCAGCTCCTACAGTAGGAAACACAACATTCTTCTTTTTTGATATCCTCAAAACAGTCCATTGAAAATGGAAGTGATTCTTTTTGTTGGGATAAAGAAGTTGTTTTTTTTTTGTACTTTTATGTTTTTTTTTATGTTAATCGTCTACACCATAAGACCTTTATTTTTGTTTTGGTTTGTGTTGGCAATCGTCAAGCTAGGAACCACAAGCAGTGCGTGGTTAACCATGAGGCGGGAAGGTGATAAAGGTTTCATCTTTGGTCATATTTCAAAGAAAGTTTTAATAAAGTTTGTATTTTTTACATGTATTCAAGTCACAGATAGGTTTGTTTTTTCATTCTCATGTTTGCACAAGATGTGTTAATAAAGTTTTCATTTTTACACAGTTATCCCATTTGGTTCAAAACACCTTCTCTAAAACACTTTGTATCAAAGTCTTTTTCTTCTTTGATTTCTTTGCGTTTTTCAGTAATCTGTCAACGCCACCGCTACTTTCATAGGTTTGTATCTTGATTTTCACGTTTTGCAAATGATGTGTTAAAAAGTTCTCATTTTTTTAAATATTTCGGATTTTTTTTCAGAACACTTTCTCTTAAATTTGGGGATCTGGCACGAGCCATTTTGTAATTTTAGTAATGTTAGATCTGATTTTATACTTCTACCGGTTGTCTTGCATTTGGTTTCTTTTGTTTTTAGTACCTGATTACGTTAAGTCATTAATGTTGATCTCTGCACTTTCTATCTCACTTTTAATCCTCTTTGATTTCTTTACATTTTTAGTAATCTGTGAATGCCACCGCTACTTTCATAGGTTCGTTTCTTGATTTTCAGGTTTTCAAACTGATTGCACAGTATATCAAGCACCAAGGTAAGATTTTTTTCCTTCTTTTGTATGCATGGGAAAGCAAGAATGCATCATTCAATGAAATTGGTAAGATTTCCCGGTTATAGATTCTGTTCTTATATATTTTCGTTTTTCTGTACACATGGTTGTTTTAATCATTCATAGGTTAAGGTTGAGCAAGCTATGGATGAAGGTGAAGACAGATCAAAAAAGGCAACCAACAAAATTCTTCTCAGTTCTGAAAGAAATTGTAATACTAGGAGTAATATAGCAGGTACAACATACTATCCACCTATCATTATTGATATTTATATCATTTGTACTATATTTGTAATTTGTAATTTGTATATATTTGTATATTTGTATGAATCTGAATGCAAATGTAAATTCTTAATTCAATTTCAAACAATGTTTATTTATATCTCTTAGACATTGTAGTAAAACTTGAGAGGATAAATTACAGTTATGTTAGAAGCTTTACAATTATGTTAGAAGTTGAATAATTTTGTTGTATGGGGTATTTTTACAATGTAGCCCACACTGAGAGAATACAATGACAGAAATATCAGTGGCAAGTGATATATCACAATTTCCTATGAGTGATAATTATTCACAATTGTCAACACTGGAAGTGAATATGACTAAAAACATATCAGGTACAATAGTGTTATCCAAAGATATGTTCCTCGTTTTTTTTTTTGCATTATAATAATTAACCATTCAAAGATGTAATTTTGATTATAAGTCATATTTCATATTTACCATTGAATTAATTTATTATTTTATATTGGATAAATCCAGCTGATAATATTGTGAACAGGATACCCTTATCTGAAATAAACAATGGTAAGGTTAAGTTACATAACTTTTCTTGCGACATGTATGTTACTATATGGAGTATTTGTACTAATTATTTGTTTTTTACACTAATCATTTTGACAGTTACGGTAGAAAAACATGATTCACAAAATGCAAGAATGAAAAGGAAAAATATACTTGCTCATAAATTAATGAAGAACAAACAGAAAGTGTCAGGTACTACCAATGAAATTGATACTTAAAATTATACTTCAATTTTTTCATTAGAAATGCATTTCAATGTAATTTATCACAATTCAGAATTTTAAACAATGCAAATTCATAATTTAAACAATGGAAGTGAAGGTAAATACAAATGTTGCTAACTACGCTTGAATATTATTTTACCTATTTGTGTAATTCATTTCAATTATTCTGAATGTAAATTGTTAATTTAAGTTCCAATAATGTATACTTATGCAGTACATAATTTAGCTTACACTCAAAGAGTAAAAATGATATGTATATCATAGCGTTTTATGTTGATTTTCAGTGTCATGCAGTATATCAAAGTTTTCCAGGAGTGAAAATTGTTCACAATTGTCAACACTTGAGTTCAATATCACTCAAAACATATCAAGTACGATAAGTGTTGTGCAATAAGTTTATGTAATAAGTAAGCAGTCAAAGGTGTATGGTTTATGAACATGATAACCTTAAGTAAGATATGTTTTTTTTAACATGTATGTTGTTGTATGGATTATTTGTACTAATTTTTGAATTATAGATAGTCATGATTCAAAAAATGCAAGAATGAAAAGGAAAAATATACGTGCTCAAAAATTGTTGAACAACAAACAGAAACAGTTAGGTACAACATACTATCCTTCTATCATTATCAATCTCTATATTATGTGAATCTCAACGTCAATGTGAATATAAATTCTTAATTCAAGTTAAAAAAAATGTGTATTTGTTCCATCCGGTTGACCAGGACGTCTTCGTGTGTGACCTCAACCGTCAGCTAGGGACTCCTTCCCACTGGTTGCCCGTGAATTCCTGCAAAAAAGAGGACAAAGAGGCGCCCTAGCGGCCGTGTGCACTCCGACGCTCAAGTCAGCCAGCAAGAAACACCAAAACTGTCCACCTACGTCTCCGAGCACCGCGTATGGCACTCTGAAGGTGGTAAAAGAACTGTGTATATGTGTGTGTGTTGTCTCTTTCAGGCAAAAATATTTCCCAGTCACTTGTACGTAACCTTGAAGCACGAGCAAGCAACTAGAGAGTTCTCTGGTAAATTTGCCAAAAGTTTCAACCCTTTTTCCAACATTCTCTGCGCTATTTAAACTACCCAAGCATTTAAAGCGCCTTAAAGCGCTTTTAATCACAAACGTAACGCACTCATTAAAGCGCTTAATTAGAAAACGTAGCGCATTTAAGACGTTGAAACGCTCGGGAGCCATTATAGTACCTGAATGCTCGAAAGGGAAACTGTATTGAATAACTTTTAATTACCTGGCACCTGACTAAAGGGTGTTTCTATTCTGGCATGGCTGTCGTACACGTGGAGGGCCTCACAACGCCATGACCCCATCTGGGGGCGCTTCTGCCCACCTGGGGACGTTTCTACGTGTGAGTCCTCCTACTGGGAGTGCTACTGCGCTAGGGGTGACTTTTTGGGTGCCAACTCATGTCCCCAAGTATCTAGTCACTTACTTTGAGAGCGTATCTGCCTTCCTTTTGTACTCTGCACCCGGTTGCCCTGGGTGTGACTTTCCTCTTGAGTCGTATCTGCCCCACAGGCGTCTCTGGGGCGGCAGGAGCACTTCACGAGTCAGGCTGCCCTTCACTGGTACTATTACTATGGCCTTGAAGCCACATTTTCCTTCTCTTTATCGCTGCCCCGTGCTATTGGGACCTGAGGCCTTCCCACGGCGTCGCTCCCTCCATGGTCTTTCCTACCCATGGGTATCGGGGAACCACACCGTGATTGCCTTACTTTAGCACTGTTTGATCTGGCGAAGCCCTGGTTGGGCGACGCCTTCACCTAGGCGACGCCTTGCCTTGGCGACGCTTCCTCTTGCCATTTCTCCACCTAGGCGACGCCTTGTGTTGACTTTGACTCTCCAGCAGTTGACTTTGACCTTGACTTAGTCAACGCCCGGATACGGGACGGTACACAAGCCCCCCAGTCTTATGCCAAAGACTTGTCTTCAGCGTCAAGACTAAAGCCTCGCCCACGCTGTCCACGTGCCATCCTGATGACGTGTCATTCTCTGCTGACTCAGCGATTCTTCGAATTACTGACGTGACACTTTCTGAACCACAGGGGTATTCTTAATGACTGATTGGACATCCCCTGAAATGAGGATGATAATACCTTTTGGGCTACCCTTGATCGCGCGCCACGTGGCCCATCGCGCGGCCATCCTCCAGGGACCTTTGCGTTTCCCTTGGGTAATTGATCCTCTGACGCGTGGCACGATCCCACGGCCCTAGGTTAGCGCCTCTCGAGTTGCGAAATGTAACATTTAAGTTACTCCAAACCCCGCGCTCACCCTACTGTTACATTCATTCACTCTGCAACTCCGCACTGTTCATCGCCTTCAAAACCACTTTTCTCTGCAATCGCGATTCTCTCCTTGCTGCGCTCGTCTACTGCCTCCATTCCAATAACAAAGGTACGATCTCGAGTATTCACGACTCTTCCCTTTCGTCGCATTATAGGATTCATTGAACTGCCTGGGACTGTTGTTATTCTCGTATTACTGCATTTCTCCGCTTCTTCTTCCTCCTCTGATTTTTCTCGCGTGGGTGATGCTTCCTGGGGCTCTTTCCCCTTCTTGCCATGGCTAAACTTGCTAAACCCTTTTTCCTCTCTTCTTTCTCCAGCTATCTATTTTCACCATGACGCGCGCGAACGCGGAGCCTGATTCTTCTCCCACGACCCCCAAGTCCAACTACAAAGCCTTCTACCCCTGGGCCCCCGACGAGCTCCTGAGTGAATGCACCAGCCTGACTTCCTTCCAGGACCTGGAAGCTCACCGGGGGGATCCCCATTTGTACAACTTTAACGCCTTCTGCCGCACACACGACGCCCACATATCCGTCCGTCCCGGCAGGCCTTGGGAACCTGTTTGTTTGGACGACAGACCTAGAAAGGGGAAACCCTTCTTCTTCATGTACCAGACCGTGTTCAAGCGCGTAGGAGTGCGTCTCCCATTCACTCCCTTCGAACGGGAGCTTCTTACTGAAATCAACACTGCCCCCGCCCAGCTTCATCCCAACAGCTGGGCATTCGTGAGGGGCTTTCAAATTCTTTGTGGATACCTGGGCATCCCCCCTTCTGTAGATATCTTCATGCATTTCTTTGAGGTGAAGAAACAGGGGAAAAGCATCTGGGTAAGCTTTTCCGGGATCGCAGGCAGGATCCTCCTATCCCTCTTCCAGAATTCTTATAAGAACTGGAAAGGGAAATTCTTCAGGGTGTGCAGCACCAAGCACGATCCCACAGCTTTGGATGGTTTCCCCCTTTACTGGACGGAGCGCCCTAAATTGCTCAGGGCCAAGACCCTGGAAGAGCTATCTCCCGCCGATAGGGAGGTAAGCAAAGCCTTAGCTGGGTTGGGGATCGTTTTTGATACCTTGAAGCTGGTCGCTAGCGAGTACAATGCTCACGCCCTGACCACCTACTTTGGTAAGGGGCTCTCCTCTCATCTTTTTGTTGTGAACAGCCTGCTATCGAACGTTGGTTCCCCTGGACTCTTATACTCATTTTATAGGGTGCTATGTCACTTGCATTTCACGCCTCCATGTGTGTTGTAATTTTGCATAGTTGCTTTGGTCTTAATTCTTGCTGTTTGGTCTATCTCGATGTAGGATCGGTGATGGGCGCTTCCAAGAGAATGATGCTGGCGAAGGCAATGAAGGAGGCACGTGCCGCCAAGGCGGGCGCCTCCTTCACCCTTGCTGCTGATCCGGTTCCCCCACCGATTCTGTCGCCGCCTCCTCCGATCACTGTCGAGGCTATCTCGAGTTCACCTCCGTCATCTCCTCGCAGCCTTGCAGCACTTCAGACTCCTCGCTCTCCTCTACCCATCGCCGCTGTCCCCCTAGCCGCGGCCTCGTCACCGGCTCCAACCCCCCTTGACAAAGGGAAACGGGTTTTGGAGGTTCTAACAAATGATGAGGACTCAGAAGGCGTGGCTCCCTTCAGAAGAAGAAAATCTGCGCAGGTTCCTCTTTCGGTAGAGGCGTCGCCCCAGGGAGGGAACCCCTTCATGGATAACCCCCAGAGCGCAACCTCACTCCCTCCCATGACACTCCACGAGGAAAGGGGCGAAGGCGCCGAATCTGCCCCGCCTCCGCCGCCGGCAGAAACCATTGCTTCCCCTGCTTCCGTCGCTGTTGCCCCTGACTTCATCGCCATCCCGCCTCTGATTATGCATCTAATGAGGGGCTTCAGCGGCGGGACTCTGCCGGAGGGCACCGACAGGAAGGAAGGCATGCCCTTCTACTTGGGGGCCTTCCTGGCGGTGACCCTTGAATGGCGCGCCCAGGCCAGAAACGCGGTTATGCAAGCTCAAACTCTCCAAGCCTTGGAAACAAAGGCGACTACTCTGGAGGAGGAAATGAGGACCCTGGGGCGGTAGAACGAAACTTACCAAACCTCTCTGAAGCAAGCGCAAGAGTCCAAAGCAGAAACTGAGAGGAAACTTGATGGCATTTTCATGTGTTCTTCTTGAATCAAAGTAGAAAATAAGGTGCGGAAGCAATGGGTGAGATGATCAAGACCCTCCTAGGAGTTGTGTTGGCCTTGTAGGTGCATGATGAGTATGGTGTTTGAGTGGTTCGGCCAGCTCAAGGGAGAAGGTGAAAGGATTGAAGTTTAGAGCCTAGATTTGTAGGAGAAGTAAAGCTTGTGCACAAAAATGGCAGCATAACCTTACTCAATTAAACTTGAAAATACAAGGTGTAGGCTCCTCCTTTTATAGGCTAAGGAGGACCATAATGCAACCCTAATGCTAGCCAAATGAAATGTAAATGTGAAGCACATGGGTGCACATGGCACATGGGTGCACAAATGAGCACATGGGGAGGGGTGTGTCTAGTTTTTATGTTCACCCCCTCCATGGGCTTTCTAGACCGGCCTTGGTAAATTTAGAGGTTTTTTTAGAAACTCTAAGTTTACCTAGGTTGGTGTTTTAGGTGCCAAAATTAATTCTAAGAAAATTACAAATAAAGTCCCTATGCTAATTTTGACAAGAAATTAAAGTCTACTCTACACTAGAGTTTATGGCATTTGAACATGTAAAAGAATGTCTTCTTGGATCCTCTTGGCCATAACTCTATGGTTGGCCCAAATCTACCCTTTGGTGGGCTTGCATGTGGGCTTGTGCTTGGGCCTCTTCCATCATCCCCTCCCTCTTGAAAAGGATTTGTCCTCAAATCCATTGCTTCTTCTTCTTCATGGCTAGGGGATGGTTGTGGCTGGATGGTGTCCATCATCTCCTCCTTCTTTGAGAAGATCTATCCTCAGATCTTCAGACTTGATCTCGGATAGCAGCCTCTTGCTTCGCCAAAGCTTGTCCTCCTGGGTCAAACGTCCACCTATAGAAATAATCAAATAAGGCATAGGTGTTAGTTTGCAAATTAATTTTACTAGGTTGCCATTTTTGTTTTTCTTTTGGTTTTGGCAACCTTGGACAAAGTTTCTCTTTTAATGGTTGTGTGTGGTCTCTAATCATCTTATGTATTTTAAAAGGTTCATTTGTGGTTACTTTCTCTTTAGGCATAAATCCTATAGAAGATGGTAACAACTTAAAAGGAGAAAGATGATTGAACCCACACATAACTTTAAAAGTAGAAATATAAGTAGTTTTGTGGACTACTTTATGGTATGTTTGCTCACCTCTAGAGTTGTGTGTGCACTTCATGTTTATTCTAGGCATAGTAGAAAGAGCTAGATTTTCAAATATATTTTGACCATGCGTTTGAGGATTGATAAGAATTTAAAGTGTGCAATTTAGTTGCAAGTTTTCCAAAGGAAATCCTCAAATCATGGTTTGCGAAATTTGGAACTCTATTCAACACTAGGCTTGAAGATAAACCATGAAGATGTATGACTTCTCTAGAGAAGAGTTTATCCATAACCATGAAGATTGAATCACAACCTTTTGTTGTCCTAGGGAGTTTTAATATGAAATTTATATCTTCCCAAGGATCATTTGCAAAAGGTGAAGGAGTATAGAGTTCATGAGACATTGCCTTGGGTGTAGTTTGAAAACAAGAATTGTACCTAAGGTAATGTCTTTGAACTTCTTTTCTCATGGGGGACAAAAGTTTTCCTTTTAAAAGCTCTAGAGTTTTATCAACTCTAATTTGTCCCATGAGTTCTCCTTCATGAAGACTCTTTCTCTTATGTGTAAGGATAGTCTCGTTGTGACAACCATTGTTTATAAGGATTTGTACACTTTGCAATGGTTGTCTCAATAAGACATGACAAGTTTCTTTAGGCCCTACTTCACATAAAAATTTGTTTTTGTAGATGCTTATAAAAAACTTGACATTCACTTGGTGATATCCTAGCACATATGAGAAATAATCTATTTCATTTTTATCTATGCAAGCTTCTTTTAAAGACTCTTCTTTTTCACTTAGGCTTGCAAGTGTTCCTTTACAAAAGGTAAGGCTTTGAGGTTGTTCAACAAGACACATATTTTCAAAGGTATTTTTAAATCTTTGGCCTTGTTGAATGACCTTGTGGGAAGGAACACTCTTCTCCCACGCCTTTTGTTTTTCAAGGGTCTTCTCATGCTTTTCTTTTTCTTCTTTTTCTTTAGCTTCCCTTTCGACTTCCCCTCTCTTCTTTTGTATTTTTCTTTCCTTTCTTTCTTTATGGGAAGCAAACAATTTTTCTACCCTCATTTCCCAATCTAGGCAAGCTTCTATATTTTCTTTTCCATGAAAATGGGGTTGTTCTACCCTAACCTCTCTTGGGTTTTCTTGTTCTTTTCTATCTCTTCTATGTCTTCTAGGGGTGCTTGATAATAATCATTTACTCTAATGCTTCCCTCCCCAAAAGAATCATGATCTTTAGAGATATATGCATGAGAAGGTAATTTTTTTAGAATGTGAGACTTCTCATCCTTTTCTTTAGTCAAAACATTAAGTTTAGTCTCACTCTCCAATTGTCTATATGCAATTGATTGCACAGTTTGTGAAACTTCTTTCAAAAGAGTTTTTAAAGATTTTAATTCACTTCCAATAGACTTTGTAGAATGAGAAGAAGAAGACATGGCTAAAGCTTTGTGTATACAAGTATTTTACCTTGAGAAAACTTAGGAAAGTCAAAGAAGGTAGTTTTCCAGGTAAGGGAGGTGAGTCACAAAGGACTACTTAAATACCAAGCCTTTGCCTTAGCCAAAAACTATCCCCCAATGTCTTCACACAAAGCTTTCTCTTAGTAAACTACTTAGAACACAATTAAGTTGAGAAATCAATTTTT
The DNA here is from genome assembly GCF_000499845.2 of Phaseolus vulgaris. Classification (NCBI taxonomy): domain Eukaryota; kingdom Viridiplantae; phylum Streptophyta; class Magnoliopsida; order Fabales; family Fabaceae; genus Phaseolus; species Phaseolus vulgaris. The sequence goes on from NC_023756.2 coordinate 18,760,177, forward strand.
TTTTTTCAATGCAAGAAAACAATGTATGCTAACTAATTAACAAGGCTAGTCGGTTTAGCACAAAAATTAAACAAAATTAAACATGCAAAACGTAGCTATGAAAGCAAAAGAAAAGCAATTACAAACAAGTAACAATTACTAATCAAGAATGCTATACTATTCGGCCCTAGGTTAGGCTTCTTGGACACTTTGAGCCCTTGAAGACACACTCACCGTCTAAAACGTAATTAACAAGGTAATTAACAATAAACCAAGTTGCAAAGGAAATAAGAGAACTCCCTTTGTTGATTCTCTTTTTGATTAGTGCACTTCCTTGTTGTCTTTGATTGTTGATCTTCCAAGTGTTTGTAGTGTTTATTTCAAGAATGCTTGTTTCGGCTTTGGCCTTGTCTTCTCCTTAGAATGATGGCCTTTAATCCTCCAATTTCCAGCACCTAGCAAAGGGCTAAACCTTAACCAAATCAAGTTCCCATTCACATAAGCACCAAAGAAAAATTAAATTCCAGCACCCAAATTAGAGGTCAAAGAACAAAAGCAAAAAACAAATTTAATTGAATAAAACAGTACCACCAAAAGGATTTAGATGATGACAACTAGAAAGAGAGTCAAGAAATTAAAGCAAACAAATAAAGGTACTCAATTAAAGGTTGGCACACAAAAGAATTCCTAAAGAAAAGCACTAGATTAGATGACCAAATAAAAAAAACAGCACCACTGGAAAATGTTGTGGGCCAGAAAACGTGTTTGTTCCCCGATTTATGCTGATCTGTATTTTTAGAATTTGGCTCTGAAATTTGTTATGCAAGATATTCAGGATCTTGTCTAAAATCTGGCTTTGGATTCACTCAAAACGGATGCACCATTTTTTTTTAATAAATTTTGCAAAATTGGTGTTCGGTTAGGCCAGCTGGAGCGCTTCAGATTTGCACTCTGATCTTAAAAGATTTATCATTTTTTTTCTGTTGCTTCTTTTGACCTAATTCTTTTTTTGTCCTTTCTATAACACTTTAAACTTGCATTTTCCAGAGAATCAAAATTTTCCTATGGGTGGAAATATTTTTCTGGGTTAAAACAGCCAAAACAGAGAAGGTGAAAACAGGGGAATCTGAAAACTGGAAACCAAAACAGCAAGATACCAAAGTTTATACACAATGGAAATTTGTGAAATAGAATTGTGTAGAATCTAAACACAATATGAACTCAAACTAAAAATTAAAAAGGCACCAAAGGAGCAAAGAACAAGAGACCCAAAATCAAGAAACAATTAAGCCAAATAAAAGGACTACTATGAATTGTTGACAATATGGATGATCATGACTTGACAAAACATGTATAGATTCAGAAAATTAAAGACTCAAAGCATAATATGAACCAAAATAATGAAAGCAATAAAGACTCAAAGCCTAACAGAAAATAGCAACACAAAGGTGTATGGAATCCTATCACAAATTGCACAAGAAATTGTTCAAGATCAATTGAACAAGAGTGCTTCGGTTGGATCTTCCACAAAGCACACCAAGAACAAATTAAAATGTAAAAAAACAGCAAGACAAGTAAGGAAAGTAAATGACAATATGAAATAAAGAAGAACTAAAATTGAAAAGACAAGGAGCTACTCATCTTGAAGAACCAAAGCTCTGATACCAATGATGGCATTTTCATGTGTTCTTCTTGAATCAAAGTAGAAAATAAGGTGCGGAACCAATGGGTGAGATGATCAAGACCCTCCTAGGAGTTGTGTTGGCCTTGTAGGTGCATGATGAGTATGGTGTTTGAGTGGTTCGGCCAGCTTAAGGGAGAAGGTGAAAGGATTGAAGTTTAGAGCCTAGATTTGTAGGAGAAGTAAAGCTTGTGCACAAAAATGGCAGCATAACCTTACTCAATTAAACTTGAAAATACAAGGTGTAGGCTCCTCCTTTTATAGGCTAAGGAGGACCATAATGCAACCCTAATGCTAGCCAAATGAAATGTAAATGTGAAGCACATGGGTGCACATGGCACATGGGTGCACAAATGAGCACATGGGGAGGGGTGTGTCTAGTTTTTATGTTCACCCCCTCCATGGGCTTTCTAGACCGGCCTTGGTAAATTTAGAGGTTTTTTTAGAAACTCTAAGTTTACCTAGGTTGGTGTTTTAGGTGCCAAAATTAATTCTAAGAAAATTACAAATAAAGTTCCTATGCTAATTTTGACAAGAAATTAAAGTCTACTCTACACTAGAGTTTATGGCATTTGAACATGTAAAAGAATGTCTTCTTGGATCCTCTTGGCCATAACTCTATGGTTGGCCCAAATCTACCCTTTGGTGGGCTTGCATGTGGGCTTGTGCTTGGGCCTCTTCCATCAAAACTGGCAGAGGCATTGGAGTTCCAGGCTGGCTTTTTTACTCGAGAAGTTGCCCTCCAAGTCCAGGTAACGGGCCTTCAGGAATCGCTCAAAGCTGATGCAGAACTTCAAAAGGACCTGAAGGACCATTGCCGTGAGCAAGCTGACAAGACGGAGCGGATGGAGGGGGAAATGGCCACCCAAGCCAAAGCTATGGACCTTCTCCGGGCTGACTACGACAAACTACAGGTCGAGGTCAGTCGACTTCGCGTTGAGAAGGAGGCTCTAGAGAAGTAGGTGGCCTCTGGGGATGCCGCCGTTGAGGAGCTGGAGAAGGAGAAAAAGTCCCTTATCCAGGAGATGGCGGGTACTTTCGAGGAGGGGTTCCAAGAGGCTCTGACCCAGGCGTCCTGTGAGAACCCTGGCATCAATATTTCAAACTGCGACCCCATGCACCATGTCGTCGACGGGAAGGTCGTGCCCATGGACGTGGATGACTGAACCGCTGCCTCTCAACCGCCACTTTCAGCTTCACGCTTAACTACTTTATACTTTACCTTCATTTTTTATTTTATCTGTTAAAACTTGTAATTCTCTGAACTACCCGCACTCTTGTTACTGATTTGGGGCGTTCGCATGATTCCCTTTATGTCTTTGCCATATACGATTCTGCTTGTGCGATCTCATTCTCATCTTTTACCTTCGCGCGCTTCGATTATTTTATCTGTGTTCTGCCCATTTCTTTCACTTCGTTGGGCGGCTTTGTATGACCGAGAAAGGTCGCGTGCCAACCCTCACGCCCGTGGAGAGGCTCACCTAGTGACGCCGTATCGTCCACAAGGTGTTTCTAACACCGAAACGGTTCTCTCCCTGATTCTTAGCGCCCGGCGCCCACGCCTAAGGAGAGGCCTGCTACAGCAGTGTCGTATCGTCCCCGGGTGTCTAAAACGTCGAGTGCTTTGGGGGGGGTTCGTTCCCTCTATGGTCTTTCCTTCCCATAGGTATCGGGGAACACCCTGCCAGTAATTCGCTGGCGTTTGGCGATCTTATCTCCCTCCACAGTCTTTCCTACCCGTGGGTATCGGGGAAATAACGCCAGCAACTAACTCTGCTTCCTTCACTTTCGTCTCCCTCCACAGTCTTTCCTACCTGTGGGTATCGGGGAGGCGACGCCAGTTGGTACTTGGGTTGGCGACGCCCGTGACGTCTCACGCTGGCGTCGCCCTTCACGTCCTTCCGGGTGACGCCTCGGGCGTTACCTTTACTTCGACATTGACTTTGATTCTTGCCTTGGTCGATGCCTGATGACAGCGAAGAGCTCAAGGCTTTGTCTGTGCCATCCACGTGGCGCTTCTTGTATAGCTGATGGGACGTTCCGTCATTCGACTTGATCCACGTGGCGCTGCTTGTATGGTTGATGGGGCATCCAGTCATTCCATCAAGTTCTGACTCCTGCTGTACCCCTGACTCACTTTCGACGACGCATCGTACCACTGGATATTCTGCTGATACGACGTTTTCTGATTTAAACCAGTGGTGCCAGCGTCATCCTTTCATCTTCTGCCACGTGTATCAATCGTGCGGTGCATCCATTCGCGTCGTTTGGCGCTCTACCCGCTTATTTAACTCTTCAAACTCTGGAACTATCTTCATCATTTTCTCACTCTTCATAACCTACTTGCGTTCTTTCTTCTTGCACCCTTCCTTCTTACACCCTTTCTTCTCCGACGGAGGGTTGTTCCAGCCTTCGCTCCCCTCGCTCAACTCTTGCATTTCTGGCAGTCCTGATCTTGTTAAAGAATGTCGTCTCACGCTGCTTCCTCCAGGGTCCACCCCAAAGACTTGTACCCTTGGGCTTCGAATGAACTTCTTGACGAGTGTTCATGCTTACTCTCTACCAGGGCCATACGGGAGCACAAAGGGGAGTCATGTTCTTATGACCACCGGGCCTTCGCAAGGAGGCACGATGACGACATCGCTGTGCTCCCTTGCACCCTGGGGGAGCCAGTGTGTGGAGACGAACGGGCCAACGACGGGGTTCCTTTCTTTTACTTTTACCAGGTGGTGTTCAAGACCATCGGGGTGCGCTTACCCTTCTCCTGGTTCGAGAAGGAACTGCTGACAGAGATCAACGTTGCTCCGGCCCAGTTATACCCCAACAGCTGGGCCTTTGTCAAAGCCTTCGATGTTCTCTTCGGGTTTTTGGGTTGTGCACCCTCGGTTGACCTCTTTCTTCACTTCTTTGAGGTGAAGAGGCAGAGACACAACCTCTGGGTAACTCTCAGCAATGTACCCGGAAGAGTTCTCTTCACACCCTTTCAAAGCTCGTTCAGCGGGTGGAAAGGCCGGTTCTTCAAGATCTGCCGTACTAATCTTGTTCCCGACGCTCTGGATGGGTTTCCGCTGTACTGGGTGAGAGAGGAAAAGGTCCTCAAAACCAAACCCCTCAAGAATCTGGCTCCAAGTGATCAAATAGCTTGCCGGATTCTTGCTGAGGCGGGAGGTTTTGACTCTGCTACGGTGATCAGCCTGGAGTTCAACGCTGGGACTCTTGAGAAGTACATATGTAAGAACCACTGCCTTAGGAAACTCGGCCTTCGTTACTTTCTAACTGTGCCTGTCTTTCTTCATGGTGTCTCTAACACGTCTTTTCCCCTGGTGCAGGTTCGAAACTAAACCAAGAAAAGAGGACACGACTTACTCGAGCGCTGCGGGCTGGAAAAGGGGCTTCGCCTTCCTCTAGTGATGACTCTGATGAGCGCTGAGAAATGGCTTGTTCGGGTTTTTGCATGATTTGTAGCATTTGCTCCGTTTGTACTGCTCCCATTGTATTGAACATTGCTTGTAACAACAACTTTTCAATGTCATACTTGATTTTTTGTAACGCTACTTCACTTTGCATATGCTTCATGTACTGCGCGCTTTCCTTTCGTCCTGTTCTTCCAGCGGTGCATGCCTTCACTTGGGCGACGCCTGCTCAGGGGCAACGCCCTTATCTAGGTGGCGCCTTCTTTCTGGGCGACGCCATGACCTAGGCGACGCCTTCTTTCTTGGCGACGCCATGGCCTAGGCGGCGCATCACATTACTTCAAACAAGGAAAGATAAAGGCTGAAAACCAAGGCACTTCTTTTTCTCAAACTGGTTTTCCCTTTTATTAGGGTGACCTCATTAAAAAACCCCCGAGAGGGAAAAAAGTGTCCCCTTCAACTAAATTGTTACATACTGCTTACATAAGTCAACTGAAATAAAATTTTAAGTTGGCTGCATTCCAACTGCGCGGGATGGGGCCTCCATCTAAAGTCTCCAGGTTGTACGAACCGTTGCCCTTAGCCTCAGTAACTCTGAAGGGCCCGGTCCACTTGGGAGACAACTTATTCTCCAACTCGTATGGGTGAGCTTTCCTCATCACTAGGTCGCCAACCTGAAACTGTCGCGGCTTTACCTTAGAGCTATATTGCCGCTCTACTCTTCTCTTCGTCGCTTCAGCTTTTATTCTAGCTTCTTCCCTGGCTTCTTCTAGCAGATCCAGGTTTACCCGCCTCTCTTCATTGGACTCCTCCACCACAAAGTTTTGAAAACGTGGTGAGCTTTCATGTATTTCTACTGGAATCATCGCGTCCGACCCGTACACCAAACTGAAGGGCGTCTCCATAGTAGAGGATTGGGGCGTGGTGTGATATGCCCATACAATCCTTGGCACCTCTTCCGCCCACGCCCCTTTGGCTTTCTCTAACCTTCTTTTTAACCCCCTCAGCAGAACTCTGTTTGCCGACTCTACTTGTCCATTGGTCTGGGGGTGTTCGACCGATGCGAACACTTGTTTGATTCCTACTTCAGCACACAGATTTCTCAACTACTGACTGCCAAACTGGGTCCCGTTGTCAGATATCAGGCGCCTGGGTACGCCAAAGCGACACACAATGTTTCTCCACACGAAATGCTATACCTTATGCGCAGTGATCTGTGCCACGGGCTCCGCCTCTATCCACTTAGTGAAGTATTCGATGGCGACGATCAGATACTTCATCTGCCTGATTGCCAGTGGGAAAGAGCCCAGGATGTCAATTCCCCATGTATGGAAAGGCCACGGACTGTATATAGACCGCAACTCTTCTGGCGGCGCCTTGTGCCAGTCGGCGTGCTTTTGGCATTGCCTACACCGCTGGGCGTTGTGCCGTGCGCAGTCCTCTTTCACTGTTGGCCAGAAGAAGCCTGCGCGTATTACCTTGGAGGCTAAGGATCTTCCCCCTACGTGGCTTCCACAGATGCCTTCGTGTAGCTCCGCCATTATCCTGGTGCACTCATCGCCACTGACGCATGTTAGGATAGGGTGAGTGAAACCGTGCCTGAACAGCACCCCATCCACCAAAGTATATCTTGCGGCATTTCTTTTGACTTTTTTACCCTCTTCAGGGTCCACTGGAAGAGCCCCATCTGCCAGGTATCGCTTATAGGGCGTCATCCAGGTGTCTCCTGTGGACAAAACACATACCTGCATCTGCTCTTCCTCAGGCACACCCGCGAACATGCTGATGCGGGGCGCCCTCTGCGTATCTTGGGTCAAAGAGGAATGACTCCTCGGCCTTCCAACTTGATGTATAAATCTGGAGGACATCCACCCTGTTGTCTTCCACGAATCGACGCGGAGCTTTGAGAGTCTCCTGGATCACTGTCCTCTGTCTACCCCCCTTGCCTGAGCTGGCCAGCTTTGCGAGCAGGTCAGCTCTGGCATTCTGCTCCCTCGGGACATGTATCAGCTCAAAAGCGTTGAACGCCCCCCTCAACAACTGGACGTATTTTAGATACGCCGCCATCTATGGGTCCTTCGCCTGGAACTCACCCAACACCTTCCTCGTAATCAACTGAGAGTCGCTCTTCACCAGGAGGTTCTGTGCGCCCATCTCCTTGGCCAAGAGCATTCCTGCTATCAGGGCTTCATATTCTGCCTGATTGTTGCTTGCCTTGAAAGCAAAGCGCAGGGCCTGCTCGATCAGTATGTCGTCGGGTCCCTCCAAGACTATTCCCGCACCGCTCCCTTGTTGGTTTGAAGAGCCATCAACCGAGAGCAGCTACTGCGAACTCGCTTCCACCTCTTGCTCACCTCCAGGCGAAAGTTCCGCTACAAAATCTGCGTACACCTGCCCTTTGATGGATCCTCTAGGCTCGTACTGGATGTCGAACTCTGACAGTTCCACCGCCCAGCGTACCATTCTTCCTGCCACATTAGGTTTCTGCAGCACTTTCTGTATAGGGAGGTTGGTCATCACCACCACCGTAAAGCTATGGAAGTAATGACGGAGCCTCCTAGCAGAGAACACTACCGCCAGCGCCGCCTTCTCTAGTGCCTGGTACCTCGTCTCAGCCCCCTGTAAGGCCTTGCTCACGAAGTAGATAGGCTTCTGACTCTGGTCCTGCTCTTGGACCAACACGGAACTGATGGCCCGCTCCGTTACAGTAAAATATAACCGGAGGGGCACGCCCGCTACCGGCTTGCAGAGAACCGGTGGCGTCGCCAGGTACTCCTTCAGCTTAATGAAAGCCGCTTCGCATTCACCAGTCCATGCAAAGCGACTGTTCCTCTTGAGGCACTGGAAGTACGGGTGCCCCTCCTCTCCTCCGGCGGAAACAAACCTCGAGAGCGCCGCCATCCGCCCTGTCAGCTGTTGCACCTCCTTCACCGACGTCGGGCTCCGCATGGCGATAATAGCCGCACACTTGTCGGGGTTCGCCTCTATCCCCCTCTCGGTGAGCAAAAAACCCAAGAACTTACCGGCCTCTACCCCGAAAACACACTTCTCGGGGTTCAACTTGAGGCGGTACTTGGATATTGTGTTGAACAACTCCTCCAAGTCGGCCATGTGCTGCACCCTATTCTGCGACGCCACCACCATGTCGTCTACATAGGCGTACACATACCTCCCAAGCATTGGCGCTAGGACCTTGTCCATTAGCCTCTGGTACGTGGCGCCTGCATTTTTCAGCCCGAAGGGCATCACCTTATAGCAGTAACTGCATGTCTCAGTCATGAATGCAGTCTTGCTCTCGTCTCTTGGGTGCATCTTGATTTGGTTGTACCCTGAAAAGGCGTCCAGGAAACTTAGCACCTTGCTGCCGGACGCACTGTCTACCAAGGTGTCGATGCTGGGCAGCGGATACGAGTCCTTTGGGCATGCCTTGTTCAGGTCCGTGAAGTCAACACACATCCTCCACTTTCCGTTCAACTTTTACACCAAGACAACGTTGGCGAGCCACTCAGGGTACTGAATCTCCCTGATGTGGCCAGCGCTCAGCAGCTTCTGCGTTTCGTCTTTCACCACCTGTTGTCGTTCCTCATTGAACTTTCTCCTTCTCTGATGCACGGGGCGGACCGTGGCGTCCATGCTGAGGTGGTGACACAGGAAATCGGGGTCGATGCCTGGCATGTCCGAGGCGGACCATGCGAAGGCGTCCAGGTGGCGTGAAATCACTTCTGCCACCCCCTCCTGTTCTTCTGGGCTTAGCGAACTTCCCGGTCACTTGACCCGTAACCAGCTGAGAATCACTCTTTGCTAGCAGACTACGTGCCCCCATTTCCTTGCCTAAGAGCATTCTAGCTGTGAGGGCTTCATATTCTACCTGGTTGTTGCTTTCCTTGAAAACAAACCTCAGGGAATGCTCAATCAACAACCCGTTTGGCCCTTCCAAGATCACGCCAACTCCACTCCCCTGCTGATTGGAGGACCCATCCACAGAGAGCACCCATCTGAAACTTACCTCCTCTTCCAACTGCGTACCTTCTGAAGAGAGCTCTACCACAAAGTTTGCGTACACCTCGCCTTTGATGGGGCCTCGGGGGCTCATACTGAACGTCGAATTCCTAGAGGTCCACCACCCAGCGCACCATTCTTCCTGCCACGTCTGGCTTCTGCAGCACCTTCCGATAAGTCCGTCATTACCACCACCGTGAAGCTCTGAAAGTAATGACGAAGCCTCCTGGCTGAGAACACCACGGCCAGGGCTGCCTTCTCCAGGGCCTGGTACCTCACTTCTGGCCCCTGCAGTATTTTGCTCACAAAGTATATTGGCCTTTGTATCTGGTCCTGCTCCTAAACGAGGACTGAGCTAATTGCCCAAAGTACAACCGGAGCGGTACGCCCAGTTGTGGCTTGCACAGCACGGGAGGAGCAGTCAGATACTCCTTTAGCTTGAGGAATTCCTCCTCACACTCCGCGGTCCACACGAACCGGTTGTTTTTCCTCAAACACTGGAAGTAGGCCGAGTGTGCATTAACCACTAAATACCTTATATTCTCTGTGCGGGATGCAGAGTCATCCATAAAGGTGGTCCTCAGCTCCAAATACCCACGCACTTCCACCTGATCTCCCGCAAATTCGTACAAACCCTCAGTGTAAGGTCTGAGCTGGTCAGGAGACAATTGCAACTTATTAAAGGTGGACCAGAACATTACATCCGTCGAACTGCCTTGGTCCACTAACACCCTGTGCACCTTCCTCCCCGCGGTTACCACCGAAATCACCACAGGGTCCTTATCATGTGGAATGACGTCGCGAAGGTCAGCCTTCGTGAAAGCAAGGTCAACGTCGAGCACGTCATCCACCACCTGCTCTTCTATCGACATCACCGAACGTGTATACCTCTTGCCCTGAGAGGCTGTGCACCCTCCACCTGAGAATCCACCTGAGATCGTACGGATCTCCCCATGAACAGGCATCTCGTGCCCCTAATCTTCTCCTGACATTGTTAGGGTCACGGGCCCCTGCGACTCCGTCAGATAATCATTCAGGAACCCACTTTTCACCAGTTCGTCTAACTGAGGCCCCAACACCAAGCAATTGCGTATGGGGTGACCGAACGCCTGGTGAAACTCGCACCATGCGTCCTTGTGAGGTCCCAGCACTTTTTCAGTCTTCGTCGACATCTTCAGCCTTTCCGCTATGTTGAGCACGGCTATGAGATCCTTCAACTCCACCACGAAAATGTGCCTCACAGGCTTATTCTTCCTCGCATGCCCCTTAGCCTAAGCCTTCCTAGGCTCATAGGGTTGCTTCCTCCCCTGGCTTTTCTTATCCGTTGCAGCTTCATGCACCCGCACAACGCCTAATCTCAGCAAAGGTCTTGGGGCGGCTCCTGATTAGGGATTCACTGAAAGGACCAGAACAAATCCCTTTCCTAAACGCATGAACCATCATCGTCTCGTCCTTGGTGTTGACCTTCACCACTTGCGCCCCGAAACGATTCACAAACTCCTTCAGCGTCTCCCCCTGAAACTGCCTCACGTCAAAGAGGTTGTAAAAATTGGGTGGGGGAGCGCAGTTCGCGATATAATGCTCCCTGAACAGCTGCGACAACTGTGCAAATGAGGTCATGTGGCCGTCTGGGAGGCTGATGATCTAGTCCATCACCGTCCCTACCAACGTGTTCATGAACAACTTGCACCTCACAGCGTCAAAACCACCACCCAGCATCATCTTTGTGTGGAAAGTTGTGAGGTGAGCCTCTGGATCCTCCATTCCAATGAACGTAGCTTTCAGCCCCACGAATGTCGATGGTATCACCGCATCCATAATCGTCTGCGAAAAAGGCATGAGGAACTCTCTAGGAGGCGTAACGCATTCTTGCTCCTCTGTTTCACGACCCCCTGCCTGGTTTCGCAACCCACACCGCAACTCCTCATTGGTGCGGTGCAACTCCTTATTTCTTGCTTGCGATGCCACCAGGTCCATCTAGATACACTCCTGTTCAGCCCTCGACGCCGTCATTGCTTCTTGGAGGCCTTGCATCATTTCCATAACCTGTTGAAGGGTCAAACCTGCACTTCCAACTAGTGCAATAGAACTTTGCCTTGTATTCCTCATTCTTGAACGTTTCTTGATGAATCTTGAACTTTCTTGATGAATTTTGAACCTTCTTGATGAATCTTGAACTTTCTTGATGAATCTTGAACTGTCTCGTGGTTAGGACAGATGTTTTAGAAATAGCCCCACGGTGGGCGTCAAATGTTCCCGTCGGTTGACCTAACTGTCTTTGTGTGTCTCAGATAACTTCGTGTCCAAGAACCCTTTGCTCCCACAGTCCCTTCCTCCGATGGAAACACCTGAAAACAGAGAAACAAAGTGCGCCCTCGCGACCGTTTGCACTCCGACGATCAAGTAGTCTCTTGGGCAATGAAAACCAAACTCTAACTCTGAGATCACTGTGTGTTCTCTCTCTATATTCTTCTCTCAGAAATGTGTAACTTGCACTAATGAAAGCGTAGTGTGTTCTGTCAAACATGTAAAACGTAAAACGTACCGCGGTCCCTACACCCCTGCACGGATCCCTTGTGATTTGGGCCTTTCCCTACTGGTGACTAGGATGTGGCTTGAAAACCACCTTGTTTATCCATCTTTACTGTTGAGGTGCCGAGGCCCAAGGACTCCGATGCCGCCCCTTCCTCGGCCACACTTACCCGTGAGCCTAAAGAAACTCCTTCCTGTCCTGTTGCACTTTCCAGTGGACCCCTCCTTCGGGGTCCCACCATGTTCACTTTGGTCAGCCATTCGTACGGAGAGGCCTGGATCACGAGGATCCGTGCATGAGGTGTAGGGAAGCGGCAACACACCCTACCGTTAGAGAGCTACTGGGACCGGTACGACTCGCCAGAGTGTCGTTCCAGAGGCGATTCGCATGCATGGCACGTGAAGGGGTAGAGTGCGCTCAGCATGGATGAGTCCTCTGATATTGGGCGCATGAGGCAACGCCTGAGTGGTCATCCCACGCTAGATGCATTTCGAGAGGGCAGCCTCGCGCACAGGAATTTCCCTAAGTTGGGTTACGGGGTCGCGAAGGCGCGCCTGCAGCAATGCTTAGGTCAGAAGAAAACACGTGGCAGAAACACTTAGAAAAGGTATATAAGCCTTTCTGAAAGGCTAAGAGAGGTACGTTTTTACGACTGACACACTCTTCCAGAGACTTAGGCATTTCTGGCAAGCTCTGAAAGGGAGAGAGAATTCTGTTAGAAAACCGTTAAATTCAGTTACGCGCTACCAAGAACACTGAGCTTGTGGTGTTCCGCGACGGTAGCGCGATAGTGTTTTCAGCCATACTGACTTGAGCGTCGGAGTGCAAACAGCCGCGAGGGCACCCTTTGCTCTTTTGTTTCAGGTGCTCACGACGGAGGAAGGAGAGCAAGATTGAGCGAAGACGAGGGAGCTTTCGAGACGTGGATCGTTGAGACAAACAAGGACCTCTTAGCTCAGCTGGCGAAAACATTTGGCCCCCACCATGGGGCCTGTTCTAAAGCATCTGTCCCACCGCGAGAGGTTCAAGAGCTAGAGAAGTTGCAGAGGTTTGTGAAGTTCGTTGAGGTTTTCAAGAATTTGGTGAAGTTCGTCGAGAATCTTGGAACGTTCGTCAAGAAGCTTCAAGATTCACTCTATTCTACAAAGATTCGCTAAAATCCTTCAAGAATCACCAAGAAATTAGGACCACTAGGCAAAGCTCCACCGCACCGGTGGAGGAAGGGAGTTTGACCTTACAGCAAGTCATGGAGATGATGCAAGGTCTTCAGGACGCGATGGCAGCGTCACACGCTGATCAAGAGCACATTCATATGGACTTGGCTGTGTCTCAGTCAAGAAATGAAGAGCTGCATCGAGCGAATAAAGCGTTGCGACGTGAGTTACGCAGCCAGAGGGGATTCGCGAGGCGGAGGAGCATGACTGCGCGACCCCTATAAGGGAGTTTCTAATGCCCTTCTCGCAAGAAATAATGGATGTTGTGATCCCGGCTACAATCATGGGGCCGAAAGCCACGTTCACAGGAACGGAAGATCCGGAAGCGCACCTCACGACATTCCACACTCAGATGATGCTTATTGGTGGTTCTGATGCCGTCAGGTGCAAGTTGTTCATGAGCACGTTGGTAGGGATGACGATGGAGTGGTTCATCAGCCTTCGAAACGGCCACGTTACCTCATTTGCACAGCTGTTAAAACTGTTCGGTAAACAGTATATAGCAAATCGTGCTCCCGCGCCCAATTCTTACGATCTCTTTGACATAAGGCAGTACCAAGGGGAGACGTTGAAGGAGTTCGTAAATTGTTTTGGAGCTCAGGTGGTGAGGGTGAGCACCAAGGATGAGTCGATGATTGTCCATGCCTTCAGGAAGGGAATGTGCCCTGGGCCTTTCAGCGAATCGCTTATCAGGAGTCGCCCCACGACATTCGCTGAAATAAGGCGTCGTGCGGTGGCGCATATCGTAGCGGAGAGCGAAGTAAGTGAGAAGCGTGCGAGTGTTGTCCCAACGCGCCCTAGAACATCGTCTCGTTCATAGCCTTTGAGGGTGAACAAAACAGCGACAGGAAAGAAGGGTTAGGAAGGGAAGCGATCCTACGAGTAGAGGAAGCCTCAGGCTAAAGGGACGGTCGATCGCCAACAAGCCGGTGAGGCACAACTTTGTAGTTGAAGTTGAAGGACCTGATCACCATGCCCAACATAGCGGACAGGTTGAAGATGCCAGCCAAGTCGGACAGGATGTTGGGACCGCGTAAGGATTTGTGGTGCGAATTCCATCAGGGGTTCGGTCATACGATCAACAGTTGCTTGGTATTGGCGCATCAGCTGGATGAGCTAGTGAAGACCGGTTTTCTAAAAGACTACCTGGCGGGGCCAGCAGGTGCTGAAGCCTCGGCTACGCCAGCAGATGACCAAGCCCATGAGATTCCTATCCATGGGGAGATCCATACTATTGCAAGCGGATTCTCAGGCGGAGGCTGCACCTCCTCCCAGCGCAAGAGATACGCGCGTTGCTCGACGTCGACCTCACGTTTACGAGGGTCGACCTTCGTGATGTTGTCCCCCATGAAAACAACCCTGTGGTTTCTGTTGTAACCACAGGGAGGAAGGTGCATAGAGTGCTCGTGGATCAGGGGAGTTCGGCAGATGTCATGTTCTAGTCCACCTTCAGCAAGCTATAGTTATCTCCTGACTTGCTCAGGCCATACACGGGGTGTTTGTATGGCTTCGCGAGAGATCAAGTGGAGGTGCGGGGTTATTTGGAGTTGAGAACGACTTTCACGGACGGCTCTACATCTCACACGGAGAATATCATGTATCTGGTGGTAAACGCCCATTCAGCGTACAACATTTTGTTGGGCAAGCCAGCGTTGAATCGACTAAGCGGGGTGTCGTCCACCCGCCACATGAAGATGAAGCTCCCAGACCTGAGTGGGAGGGTGATCGTGATCACGTCCGATCAGCAGGAAGCTAAGAGGTGCTATGAGAGCAGCCTCAAGATGCAGAGGGGGTGATCATGGTGCTGGAACGCCCGCCCCTGGAAAAGGAAGACCGCGCAAGAGCATTTGGGAGAGGCGACCCGAGCCAGCTGAAAATGTCGTGGAAAGGCAGATAGGTGGTAAGACGTTTAAGCTGGGAAAGTCGTTGAGCCTGTTCGAGCAAGATCGAGTGGCCGGGGTGATCGCCCGGCACTTGGGCGCCTTCGCATGGTCCGCCTCAAACATGCCAGGCATCGACCCTGATTTCCTATGCCACCGCCTTACCATGGATCCTAAGGTAAGACCTGTCCACCCGCGTAGGAGGAAGTTCAATGAAGAAAGGCGACAGGTCATGCGCGAAGAGACCAAGAAGTTGTTGGATGTCGGCCACGTCAGGGAGATTCAATACCTTGAGTGGTTGGCTAACGTGGTCTTGGTTAAGAAGGCCAATGGGAAGTGGAGGATGTGTGTCGACTTCATTCACCTTAACAAGGCCTGCCCAAAGGATTCGTATCTCCTGCCCAGCATCGACGCGTTGGTGGACAGCGCATCGGGCTGCAAGATGTTGAGTTTTATGGATGCGTTTTCGGGGTACAATCAGATCAAGATGCACCCATGTGATGAGTGTAAAACGGCGTTTATGACTGAGACGTCCTGTTATTGCTATAAGGTGATGTCATTCGGTCTGAAGAACGCGGGCACCACCTATCAGAGGTTGATGGATAGAGTCCTTGCACCGATGCTGGGTAGGAATGTGCAGGTCTACGTGGACGATATGGTGGTGACCTCGCAGGAGAAAGGGCAGCATGTCTCAGATTTGGAGGAGCTATTTGCTACGATAGCCAAGTATCGTTTAAAGCTGAACCCTGAGAAATGTGTGTTCGGGGTTGAGGCGGGTAAGTTTTTGGGTTTTCTACTCACAGAGCGTGGGATAGAAGAAAATCCCGACAAGTGTGCGGCAATCCTCGCCATGAGGAGCCCGACCTCGGTGAAGGAAGTTCAATAGCTGACAGGGCGGTTGGCGGCCCTGTCTAGATTTGTATCAGCTGGAGGAGATAAGGGTCATCCTTACTTCCAGTGCTTGCGAAGGAACAACCGGTTCGTGTGGACAGAGGACTGTGAGGCAGCGTTCCTCAGGTTGAAGGAGTACCTGGCCGCTCCCCC
Source organism: Phaseolus vulgaris (assembly GCF_000499845.2). NCBI lineage: Eukaryota > Viridiplantae > Streptophyta > Magnoliopsida > Fabales > Fabaceae > Phaseolus > Phaseolus vulgaris. Next base: position 18,775,920 of record NC_023756.2, read on the forward strand.
AGTCTTGTGCAAGCCACAGACTGGCGTGCCGCTTCGGTTGTATTTTGCTGTCACAGAGCGAGCGATCAATTCAATTCTCGTCCAGGAGCACGACCAGGTGCAGAGACCGATCTACTTTGTAAGTAAGGTGCTGCAGGGACCAGAGGCAAGATATCAGGTCCTCAAGAAGGCGGCCTTGGCCGTAGTGTTCTCGGCCAGGAGGCTCCGCCATTACTTCCAGAGCTTCACAGTGGTAGTAATGATCGACCTCCCCATCCGGAAAGTGCTGCAGAAACCGGATGTAGCTGGAAGAATGGGGCGTTGGGTTGTGGAACTCTCCGAGTTTGATATGTAGTATGAGCCCCGGGGCCCCATAAAAGGTCAGATTTATGCGGACTTTATGGTAGAGCTCTCCCTGGGGAATGAGCAGTTTGAGGAGGAGATCAGCTTTAGGTGGGTGCTCTCTGTTGATGGGTCCTCCAACCAACAGGGCAGCGGAGCTGGCATCATCTTGGAGGGGCCGAACCGGTTGTTGATCGAGCAAGCCCTAAGGTTCGCCTTCAAGGCAAGAAACAACCAGGCTGAGTACGAAGTCCTCATAGTTGGGATGCTCTTGGCCAAGGAGATGGGTGCGCGGAGCTTGCTGGCAAAGAGTGATTATCAACTAGTGACAGGTCAGGTGACCGGAGAGTACCAGGCCAAGGATGCATAGATGGCTGCGTACTTAAGTTATGTGCAGGTTTTGAAAAAGGCTTTCGCAGTGTTTGAGCTAGTGCATGTCCCTAGGGAACAGAATGCCCGCGCTGACCTGCTCGCCAAGTTGGCCAGCTCAGGCAAGGGGAGAAGGCAGAGGACAGTTATACAGGAAACTCTCAAAGCACCGCGATCGTTCGTAGCAGATAATATGGTAGGCGTCCTCCAAGTCGGTTCGTCAAAGAAGGGGGCGAGGAGTCATAGGTCGCTGACCCAAGAGACGCTTAGGGCGCCCAGTGTGAGTGTATATCCGAACTCACGAGAAGGAGAAGACCCCATGCAGGTATGCGTACTGGAGGAGGGGGACACGTGGATGACGCTTTATAGACGCTACCTTGCTGATGGGATACTTCTAGTGGAGCCCGAGGAGGGCAAGAAGATAAAGAATAACTCTGCAAGATATACCCTCTTGGATGGAGAACTATTCAGGCATGGGTTCACACACCCAATTTTGATGTCCGTGAGCGGAGAACAGTGTACCCGGATCATGTCCGAACTCCACGAGTGGATTTGTGGGAGTCATGTTAGTGGCAGATCCTTGGCGTCGAAGGTTGTCCGCGCAGGGTACTACTGGCCAACGTTAAGAGAAGACTGCGTGAGATACGCCCAGCGGTGCAAGCAGTGTCAACTGCATGCCGACTGGCACAAAGCGCCGCCATAAGAGCTGAGATCAATTTATAGCCCGTGGCCTTTCCACACATGGGGAATTGACATTCTGGGGCCCTTCCCGTTGGCAATAAGGCAGATGAAGTACTTGATAGTTGCTATCGAGTACTTCACGAAGTGGATTGAAGCAGAACCGGTGGCCCAGATCATCGCCCACAAGGTACAACACTTTATGTGGAAGAACATTGTGTGTCGCTTCAGTGTGTCGAGGCGCCTTGTCTCCGACAATGGAACACAGTTTGCGAGTCAGCAGTTGGGTAAGTTGTGTCGAGCACCCCCAAACGAACGGGCATGTGGAGTCTGCCATTAGAATTTTGATCTGAGAACTGAAGAGGAGGCTCGAGAAAGCTAAGGGAGGTTGGGTAGAAGAGGTACCCAGGGTTGTATGGGCTTACCACACCACACCTCAGTCCTCAACGAAGGAGACGCCCTTCAGCTTGGTGTATGGGTCGAACGCGATGATCCCAGTCGAGATTCAGGAGAGCTCGCCACGTTTCTAGAGTTTTATGGCCGAGGAATCCAATGAAGAGAGAAAGGTGAATCTGGACTTGTTGGATGAGGTCAGAGAGGAGGCGAGGATAAAAGCTGAAGAGGTGAAGAGAAGGGTGGAGCACCAGTACAGCTCCAAGATAAAGCCCTGCCAGTTCCAAGTTGCCGACTTGGTCATGCGGAAAGCTCACCCATACCAGTTGGAGAACAAGCTGTCCCCCAAGTGGACCGGTCCCTTTAGAGTCACCGAGGTCCTGGGAAACGGGGCGTACAGGCTGGAGACGTTGGAGGGAGGCACCATCCCTCGCATTGGAACGCAGCAAATCTCATGTTTTATGTTAGTTAAAAACTCTGCATTGTATTCAGTTTTGGAGAATGCTCTATTTCCTTTATTAAGGGTTTTTTAGTGAAGTCACCCAATAAAGTTGCATTTTGAGAACATGCATTCTCAAGTTTCTTTTGAAATGCAGGAAGGAAGTGGTGAGGCTCTGGTGCTTAGAGTCCTCGAGCGGGAGTGGCCGTCCCCTATAGGACGCCTTCCCCGAGCATAGGCACCGAGCGAAGACAACGTGGTTCAGTAAGAAACAAACCCACAGCCTTGGTGTTTAGAGACCTCAGCAGGAGTGGCGAGAACGCCTCCTCTGGGCGTGGGCACCAAGCGCACAAACCACCTTGACGTTTTGACACCTCGAAGGGAAGCGGCGGGGGGTGCATCCTTTTGGCGTAGGCGTCAAGTGTGAAAGGTAAATGCAATCTAGCTAAAAACCGGGCGTCTTGGTGTGCGAACACCTCGAGCGGGAGTTAACGGATTCCTTCGCGACACCTCCCTCCGGGCGTAAGCATCAAGCCCACGGTCGCCCTGATGTTTAGACACCTCGAAACGAAGTGGCGGGGGGCGCCTCCCTCGAGCGTGGGCATCAGGTGCGAGAGAAAAGTCCTCCTTGCCCTCAAGCGAAGGTGAAACCAGTGATGCATCGGATCGCCTTGATGAAGGGACACCCCGGGCGAGAGTTAACGGACTCCTTCGGGACACCTCCTCCCCGGGCGTGAGTGTCAAGTGCACCGATCGTCTCAGTGTTTAGACACCTCGGCAAGAGCGGCGTAGGGCGCCTCCTACGAGTGTGGGCACCCAGTGCGTTGATTGCCTTGGCATGTAGACACCTCGGGCGGGAGTTAATGAATTCCTTCGGGACGCCTCCTGATGGCAAATTCATGGAGCTCTTCTCAGAATCATGTGAAGAATGGTGCGGAAGCTATGGATGTATATGTGCAAGATCCTCCTAAGAGCTATGGTGATCATGAAGGTGCATGATGTGTATGGAAGTAGGGAGGTTCGGCCAGCCCTATGGTAGGTGAGGAAGATGAAGATTAGAGCCTAGAAACTAGGTAGAAGCAAAGCTTGGCACAATGTTGGCAGCATAACTTTACTCTCAATAATCTTGCAAAATACAAGAGATGGCTTCTCCTTTTATAGCCAAGGAGGCCGTAATTCCTAAGTTAATTACACATGAAATGTGAACAAAATGAAATGCAAATGACAAGGCACATGGCACATGGCACATGGCTGGTCATGTGTGCTAAGGTTCTAGAATGTGCACAAATCTAGGGTAAATCACATATAAGACAAAGTTGTGCTTTCTAACACTACCCTAATTACTAAGCCACCCCTAATGGGCCTCCATGTAACATATACAAGGTCTTCTCTCTTCCATCCGTGGCTAGGTCCATTTGGGCGTGAATGTGCTTAGCCATTGACCTTGTAATAGGCCTAGACGGTCTAGGCATCCTCCTAGACGCTCCATGTGTAGCCTCCCCTCATCACGTCCTAGACGCTCCCTTCTTGAGTCTAGATGCTCATCACGGTCTAGTCTAGGGTCTTGGCTTCCATGGTGAGGTGTGCTTGGCCCTCCTCCATCACCTCCTCCCCGGGTGTGAACACCAAGCGCAGTAGGCTTCGGCCACGAGAAGTCCTCCTCGCCCTCGAGCGATGATGAGGCAAGACAAACAGTAGGCGGCCGAGATAAGCTCTCTTCGCCCTCGAGCGATGGTAAGGCCTGTTATGCATTTGGAGGTTGGACACATCGTGACCGCAAGGCTCAAGTAAAGTCCAAAGTAAGGGTTCCTTGGCCAGAGCAAGAAACAAAGGCAAGGACAGTGGAAAGGTACGCGCACACTCCCTGCCTTAGCAATTCATTGAAGCAAATTAAAGAAGAAGGTTGAGATGGCGTGCTACCTAAGTTTAAAGCTAGGAGCCCTAAGAGCGTTATCTAGAGGTTAATAGCATAAAAAGGAGAGGCTAAGAGTTTATTCAAGGGGACGAGGCACAATATCTGATGGAAGAGGGCCAAGCACCACTTCAAAGGAGAGCCAAACACAAAGACATATTGGGCCAACTACAAGGGCAATGGCTAAGAGGCTTGATAAGGATTGGGACACTGCCACTAATGGCAGAGAAACTTACCTCTACATGTTCCAAGAGGTCCAAAATCAAGCGTAGCATAGTCTTTAAATTCTTGTCAAAGTAGTATATGTTCCGGCCGGTTGACCTGGGACGTCTTTGTGCGCAACCTTGCCCGTCGACTAGGGACACCTTCCCTCTGACTACCTGTGGATACCTGCAAAGAAGGACAAAAGGGCGCCCTAGCAGCCGTTTGCACTCCGACGCTCAAGTCAGCTAGTGAAAAACACCAAAAACTCTACACCTCCGTATCGGAGCACCGTGAATGGCACTCTAGAGGTGGTAAAAAGAACTATGTGTTGTGTATCTTTTCTCCCTCTGGCAAACAACCTCCCTCTAGTCCCTTGTGCGTAGCCTCAAGACTCGAGCAAGCAACTAGAGTGTATTCTGGGGAAATCTGCCAAAAGTTCCAACCCTGTTTCCCACGTCCAAGGTTCTATTTAAACTACTCTAGCATTTAAAGCGTCTTAAAGCGCATTTAAGGTTATGAAACGTTCAGCGCCTTTAAGACGTTTAAACCGCTTGGAGCATTTAAAGTACCTTAAACGCTCGAAACGTAAACTTTATTAAATAGCTTTAATTACCTTACACCTGACAAATTGATGTTTCTATTCTGACTTGGCTGCTATTACACGTGGAGGGCCTAACAGCACCGTGACCCCACTTGGGGGTATTTCCTCGTGTGAGTCCTCCTTCCTGGAAGTGCATCTGCGCAAGGGGTGACTTTTTGGGTGCCAACTCATGCCCCCAAACCTCTAGTCACTCGCTTTGAGAGCGTATCTACCTTCCTCTCGTACCCTGCACCTGGCTACCCCTGGCCGTGACCCTTCTCATGAGTCATAACTATCCCAAGGGCTTCTCTGGTGCGACATGGGCACTTCACGAGTCAGATTGCTCTCCACTGGCGCTATTACTATGGCCTTGAAGCCACCTTTCTCTTCTCTTTATTGCTACCCCGGGTTATCGGGGTTTGAGGCCTTCCCATGGCGTCACTCCCTCCATGGTCTTTCCTACCCTTGGGTATCGGAGAGCAACACTGTGGTTGCCTTGCTCTTGTGACATTTTACCTTGGCGACGCCCTACCTTGGCGACGCCTGCTCTAGGCGACGTATTATCTTGGCGACGCTTCCTCTTGGCGATGCTTGCACTTGGCGTCGCCTCACCTAGGCGATGCCTTATGTTGACTTTGACCTCGACGCTGACTTTGACCTTGACTTTGTCAACGCCCGGGTACGGGACGGTACACAAGCCCCCCAGTCTTAAGCTGATGACTTGTTTTCAGCGAAAAGACTAAGGCCTCGCCCACGCCATCCACGTGGCATCCTGGTGACGTGCCATTCTTGCTGACGTGACACTCCTCAAACTATTGACGTGACATTCTCTGAACCATTGGGGTGCTCTTAATGGCTGATCCTGCCGGCAACTTGAACGTGGGTGAATCACTTCGTAACACTCTCTGCCCTGTCTTCGCGACCGCGTCTCCTGAAGAATCACCTTCTGAACTTTCTGTCTTCAAAATGTGACCTACAAAACACACAGACGGCGCCTCTAGCGGCCGTTTGCACTCCGACGATCAAGTTAGTCCAACAGAACCACCAGAAACTGGAAACTAGTAATGTGTGTGTGAGAAAAAACTTGCACTCTGTTTTTCCGTCTCCCTCTTTTTTTTTCTCTCTCCCACTCTCACTCTGATTCTGCCTTTTATCTCTCTTTCCCTGCTTCTGGGCATAACAGAATTCAGTTATGCTTTTCTTGCATGTGTCAGAACCCTGTCATGCTTTTCAGAGAAAGCGTACCTTCAGAATCAGCAATGGGGAGCGTGAGAGTCTGCGCATGTCTGCGCTTGGTTGCGCCTGTCTGTACCTTTAGCGGTACGGAGTGCTCTTTTGTCTGGACCGCACCCCTCTCAGATGATGACACGTGGAGGCCTGCAACTCACATCTAACCACACACGTGTCACTTACTGGAAGGGCTCTAGCGCCTCTCTTTGTCTGCCTAAGTTACGCCCTTGCGGAGTAACCTAGGATGCTTCTCTTATCTGGGTAAATTGCATACTCTTAGGAGAACGTCGGGTGTGGCTGGTCTAGGCGCACTCACCAAACGTTACTCTCTGTGTAGGCGACTTACCCTTCAGGATGACACGCACGTAATGGGTTGAGGGAATCACCAATCACCGACTGGCTTACTAGTTCCCTCAGGCCACTCTCGTGCATGATTCCTTGAGGTGTGCTCATGCGAGGCCCATGCGTAACGCTCTCGCTGGGAACCTTAGTCCCAGTTTAACTGCGTGTAACACGAGACCCCGATGACAATACACCCGATGACTGATCAGTGTTTATTCGCTACTCGCGCTCTGCCTCCAGGCGCGAGTCTGGGAACTGGTCTGCTGGTGGTCACTCGGCTACTGACCACCGATCACCATTCTGGGTGATCTATCCCCCGACCTCTCTGCCGCCTGATCTGTCGGTGGTAACTTGGTTACTGACCACCGATCGCCTCTCTTGGCGATCGTCCCCCTACCTCTTTGCCACCTGGTCCACGTGTCACCCTGCGAGTGGTCCACGTGGTTCTCTGATGCTGACGTCATCGACTACCGATGACCGATCGGATCACAAGCCCCCCAGTCTCGAGTCGAGAACTCGTTCTCAGCGAAGAGACTAAGTGGTCGTGCCTTCAGTCCACGTGGCAAGTGGGGCCGCCTCACGTGCCACCTCACGTGCTGCTTCTTTAACGTTTGGACTCCCTCTCTTCATCTCGCGACACGTGGCGCCATCGACGGCCAGCGTTGTGCGTCGCTAGCGCTTCTTTCATTCAAATTGGCGCGCCCTTCCACTGTTCCTTCATCTTCTTCATTTGACTCCCAGACTCTCTGCGAACTTCTCTTCTGCGCACCCATCTTTCTTCAAATTCTCTGTGATCCTAATCTCTTACGATCATTCAAAGGTATGGTTTTTCTTTTCCCTGGCCCCTTTTTGGTCATCTTTACCGATTGCATTTATCATTCTAGTTATCATGCATCCATCTTCCCTGTTTTTCTTCTTCTCAACCCGCGCTAGGGTTTTTCTCGTGTTTCCGCCTTGACTTCTGCCTCCCCTTCTTTCTCCTTTACCTGGGCATTTCTTTCTCATTCCCTCTCTCTGTTTTTCACCGAACCATCTATCACTCTCTCCCTTTCTATTTCTGACCCTTCGTTTTCCTCCATTGCAGCTATCTCTCGATGGCTCGCTTGAAGCAGACCGCTCGTGTCATTGCCTCTTCCTCTGGTGCACAGCCCTCCGCGAGTGCACCAGCTTCGCCACCGCCTGTTGTCACCTCATTCCATGACAACGCCAAGGTCTATGACTGGGCCCCTCTGGCGTTGCTATCTGAAACGTCCATCTTGCTACCTGAGGACCATCTTAACTCACTTCTGAGCCACGACCCGGATGAACCCTCGTGTTCCATAGACAGGGAAAACGACTTCCACATTCGAGTCCGCATCCCTCCCCGAGGGATGCCCATTTGCGCTGACGACAGGGCCACCAATGGGGTGCCCTTCGTTTTTGTTTACTCCGCGATCTTCAAAAGGTTGAAGTTGCGACTCCCCTTCACCTTCTTCGAGAAAGAGCTGATGATGGAGTTGAACGTCGCGCCCTGCCAACTCCACCCCAACGCCTGGGCCTTCATCAGGGCGTTTCAAATCCTGTGCAACCACTTTGGGCACAACGCCTCGGTGGAGGTGTTCCTTTACTTCTTTGAGGCGAAGAAACCAGGAGATAGGTTTTGGGTCAGCCTGAACGGGGTTGCTGGACGGGTGCTTCTGGGCCTGTACCAGCAGTCCTTCAAAGACTGGAAGGGCAGGTTTTACATGATATCCGCCACCCCACAAAGCCCTCATCTGCTTGAGGGGTACCCCCTCTACTGGGTCCCCCAGGTTCAATTCAAAAAACCCAAGGATCTCGAGACCATGGCCCCCTACGAGCGCGAGCTGTGTGGGCTGCTCCTGGGGGCTAAGTATGACTCCGCTCGCCTCATCAAGGATGAGTTTGATGTGGTTTCCCTGAAGAAATATATAGGTAGTTCTTTCTCTGCCGCCCCTTAGGACACTTATACCTCCTCATGCATGCTCTTATACGCTTCACCTTGCTTGCGTCTCTTAGCTGTCTAATTTTCCCCTTTCTTGCCTATGCAGATTCAATGTCAGGGAAAGATAGGAGGTTGGCGGTGTTAGAGCTTGCTAAACGCCGAGCGGCCAAAGGGACTGGCTCCTCCTCTTCCACCACTGAGCCAATTGAAGCCCCTCCACTCTCGGTCGCGCCAGCTGAAGGCCCCGAGCCAGGGAAGAAAAGGAAAAGACTGGTGAAGGCTTCTTCACTTGTACCTGCTGCTGCTGCTGCCTCAGTGGAAGAGGAAAGCTCTGGCTCCCCCCTCATTCACCGCCAGAGGAAGAAACCAGTGGTTGAGGGGGTCTCGTCTCTCCAGCCTGGAGAGATCGAGGTGGTGTTGGTAGAGGAAGGTTCACCACCTCCCCCTCCCTCTACTCGACCTGCCCCAGAGCCCGCATGCCCACCTTCTCCTTGCCAACAATCGCCCCCAGTCTCTCTACCGCCAACTTCCCCCCCAGCAGGCCAATCGCCTGGTCCATCCGCTCACTCTGCTGGGGGTGCCTCTGCTCAGAACGAGTGTGCCCCGACTCCACTACCAATCTCCACTTCTCATGCTGAACATGGTGGGTCCGGCTCGCGCCCAAGCAACACTGGGGCCAACCATGAGAACTTCAGCAGAGTTATCTCCATGGTGCGACAGCACATCAGCAACGGGGAGCCCATCGACTGGAGCGGGGAGGAGATAGATGCACACCTTGCCAAGCAGGTGGTGCTCTCGCTGGAGTTCTCCACCCAGCATCGCAAACAGAAAGCCCTGGAGAAAAGGGTGAAGGAACTTGAGCACGACAAGGAGTCGCTGCAATGTGACCTTGAAGCCGCCCAGGGGTCTGTTGAGCTGATGCGAGGCATGGTGGAGAAGGCCAGGAGGGAGTATTTGATGCAGGTCCAGGAGACCATCAAGATGGAGATCTTGATGGGGCAGACTGTTGGTCCTCTGGACTGCAAGGTGGCAGAGCTAGAGGCTGAGAATTCTTCCTTGCGCGAACGGAGTCAGATGGTGGAGGAGTTACAGGCTGAGAACGCCTCCCTACGCCAACAGGATTCTCAGCGGGTGGAGATGCTCAAGTCTGCCAAAGAGGCAACTGCTGCTGCTGAAAGGAAGCTTGAGGAGGCGGTGGGCAAGCTGACTGAAGCTGCCTCCTCCCTTGCTGCCCTCACCACTCAGAGGGATGCTGTAGAGGCTTCGAGGCGAAGTCTAGAGGCGGAGAAAGAGGACTTGATGAACGTGGGCGCTGATTCCCTCATTGATGGATTCGAGTTGGCGCTCGAGCAAGTCCGCTGCGTCCTCCCAGAACTGGACCTTTCACAATTCAGCATTCATCACTCGGTGGTAGATGGAAAACTTAGGCCTCCTACTCCCTGAATCTCTTCCTTTTTGTAAATTTGACTTCTTCTGTACAAAGCTTCATTTTGTAACCTTACGTTTCTGCACCATTCAACTCATTGTAACTGACAATTGTATGAACATCTCTGGTGATATACCTTGATTTTAACTGCTCAACTTCTCTTTGTATTTTCTTTGGACTTCCCTTATCTTTATGTGCGCGACTAACTGTTAGCTAGTTTAGGTTCAGCGCGATCCTGGGCTTTACCTTTCCTTTCGCACACGACTAAGTGTTAACCAGCTTAGGCTTAGCGCGATCTGCTTCTCTTACTCTTTGCGCGCGACTAAGTGTTAACCAGCTTAGGCTTAGCGCGATCTGCTTCCCTTACTCTTTGCGCGCGACTAAGTGTTAACCAGCTTAGGCTTAGCGCGATCTGCTTCTCTTACTCTTTGCGCGCGACTAAGTGTTAACCAGCTTAGGCTTAGCGCGATCTGCTTCTCTTACTCTTTGCGCGCGACTAAGTGTTAACCAGCTTAGGCTTAGCGCGATCTGCTTCTCTTACTCTTTGCGCGCGACTAAGTGTTAACCAGCTTAGGCTTAGCGCGATCTGCTTGATCACGACTGGCTATTCCCTCAGCTTGGTGTTTAACAGTCCTCGTGCGCTGCTTTGCACTACTAGCCAATTACCGACAACTCATCAGTGATCGCTCTTTAGTCGTTACTTAGCTTTCTCTGTCGCTCTAGCGCTAAGTGCATAAGGGACCTTGACATCGATCGCTCAAAGTGATGCCTCGTCTTGGGGAAAGAAAGTATTTCTCGCTAACCCCTTTCCCTTTCCCCAAGGTCATCACCCTTTGGCGGGTTGAGTCGCCCATTTCCTGTCTCACTCCTGGGGTGAGAAAGGTTTCTGACTGAGAGTCTTACTGGGCCAATATTGGTGTATGCCAGGTGGGTAAGGACGTTTTGTCAAAACCTTTCCTTTCCCTCTCTTGGTCTTACTAGCACCCCTGGCTTTTCAAACCTTTCTGCTTGCGCTCACACCTGGGGTGAGGAAGACTTAGATCGGTGCCAGTACTTGCGCCTAGGGCAAGTAGGGCCTAACCAATCACCTGCACTTGCACCTGGGGCAAGGAGGATTTTAACTTTAATACCTGAGCACACTTGATATGCTGGAAATTTTTCTTTAATTGGGTGGCCTCGTTAAAAACCCTCTTTAGGGAAAAGAGTGCCCCCTTGTCTGTTCGACTGTTTCCACCATATACAAAGCATGTGTCTTTTAGCGCGAGAACGCCATTACTGTACAACTTTAACTGAAATAAAATTTTAAATGGGTGGCGTTCCACGTTCTGGGGATTGCTCCTCCTTCCAAAGTCTCTAGGCGATAGGCTCCGTTCTCTAATGTCTCCACCACTCTGTACGGGCCTGTCCACTTTGGGGATAACTTGTTCTGCATGTCATTCTGATGCGCCTTTCTCATCACCAGGTCACCTTCCTGGAAGCGCCTGGGCCTCACTTTAGAGTTGTGCCTCCGCTCTACTCTCCTCTTCACAGCTTCAGCACTGACTCTGGCCTCTTCTCGCACTTCGTCTAGCAGATCCAGATTCACCTTACGCTCTTCATTGGACTCTTCAACAACGAAGTTCAAGAATCTGGGGGAGCTCTCCTGTATCTCTACGGGAATCATGGCGTCTGTCCCATAGACAAGGCTGAAGGGTGTCTCATGGGTGCTGGACTGTGGGGTGGTGTGATAAGACCACACAATTCTGGGGACCTCCTCTGCCCAGCCTCCTTTAGCCTTGTCTAGTCTTCGCTTCAGCCCCCTGAGCAGCACTCGATTTGCTGACTCCACCTGCCCATTTGTTTGTGGGTGCTCCACTGAAGCGAAAACCTGTTGTATCTTTAGCTCTTCACACATCTTCCTCAACTGATGACTGGTGAACTGGGTGCCATTGTCGGAGACCAGCCTCTTGGGTATTCCGAAGCGGCAGAAAATATTCTTCCAGACGAAGTGTTCGACTTTCTGTGCGGTGATGTGTGCAACTGGCTCTGCCTCCACCCACTTAGTGAAATATTCGATGGCCACAATGAGGAACTTCATCTGCCTTGTCGCCAGGGGAAAAGGTCCTAGGATGTCAATCCCCCATGTATGGAATGGCCACGGGCTATGGATGGACCTCAACTCCTCAGGGGGTGCCTTGTGCCAATCTGCATGCAGCTGACATTGTTTGCATCGCTGAGCAAACCTTATGCAATCTTCCTTCAGCTTTGGCCAGTAGTACCCCGCGCGGAGTACTCTACTTGCCAAAGCGCGACCACCCACATGGCTTCCGCACACCCCCTCGTGCAGCTCAGACATGAGTCTGGTGCATTGCTCGCCGTGTACACAGATCTGCACAGGGTGAGAAAATCCAAATCTAAATAGGCTTCCATCTATGAGAGTAAACTTACTTGAACCCCTCTTTATTCTTTTTGCCTCTGCCAGATCGAGCGGGAGTACACCGTCTTCTAAGTATAGCCGGTATGGCGTCATCCAGGTGTTGGGTTCCTTCTCCGCATGAACCTCCATCGACTCATCGGTCTTTGAGGGTCGCGATCTCACCCTCGGTGCTCTTAGCGTCTCTTGAGTCAACGACCGATGACCGATCGGTAGACGCTCCATTGACTTGTATACATGAAGCACCTGGTTGTCTGATACAAACGCGCGCGGCACCTTCAGGGTCTCCTGAATGACAGTCCTCTGCTTCCCCCCCTTGCCTGAGCTGGCCAGCTTGGCAAGCAGGTCTGCTCGGGCGTTTTGCTCTCTTGGCACATGCACTAACTCAAACTCGGCGAAAGACGTCTTCAGGAGCTGCACATACTCCAGGTAGGCTGCCATCTGGGGGTCCTTTGCTTGGAACTCCCCGGTAACCTGCCCGGTGACCAGTAACGAATCGCTCTTGGCCAGCAGATTTCTTGCTCCCATTTCCCTTGCTAGCAACATTCCTGCGATCAGGGCCTCATACTCCGCCTGATTGTTGCTAGCTTTGAAGGCGAAACGGAGGGACTGCTCGATCAGTACCCCGTTTGGTCCTTCCAGGATGACTCCAGCGCCGCTTCCCTGCTTATTAGAGGAGCCATCCACCGATAACACCCATCGGAAATCTAGCCCTTCTGCAGGTGTCGCGATGGATGACAGCTCGACTACAAAGTCCGCGAACACCTGCCCCTTGATCGGTCCTCGGGGCTCGTACTGGATGTCAAATTCTGACAATTCCACCGCCCATTTGACCATCCTTCCTGCCACATCAGGTTTCTTCAATACATTCTGGATAGGCAGATCAGTCATCACCACCACTGTGAAGCTGTGGAAGTAATGCCTGAGTCTTCTGGCTGAGAATACCACCGCCAGAGCAGCCTTCTCGAGGGCCTAGTACCTTGTTTCAGGGCCTTGCAGCACCTTACTTACGAAGTAAACAGGCCTCTGGGCCTGGTCCTGCTCTTGCACCAGGACTGAACTGACTGCCCTCTCCGTAACAGCAAAGTATAGACGAAGAGGGATGCCTACCTGGGGCTTTCGCAAGACTGGTGGGCTTGCCAGATACCCCTTCAACTTGATGAAGGCCTCCTCGCACTCCTGCGTCCAGAGAAATCTGCTGTTGCGCTTGAGACACTGGAAGTATGGGTGACCTTTCTCCCCACCAGCAGACATAAATCGGGACAGTGCTGCCAAGCGACCGGTGAGCTGCTGCACCTCCTTCACCGTCGTTGGGCTCCTCATTGCCACGATCGCCGCACACTTCTCCGGGTTGGCTTCAATTCCTCGCTCTGTCAAGAGGAAACCCAAGAACTTCCCAGCCTCCACACCGAATATGCATTTCTCAGGGTTGAGCTTCAGCCTATACTTTGCAATGGTGGTGAATAGCTCTTCCAGATCAGCTGCATGATGCTTCTTCTCTTGGGACGTAACCACCATGTCATCTACATAGGCGTGTACGTTCCTTCCCAGCATGGGCGAGAGCACCCTATCCATGAGCCGCTGGTAGGTAGCCCCCGCATCCTTCAACCCAAATGGCATGACCTTGTAGCAATAGCAAGACCGTTCCGTCATAAACGCGGTCTTGCATTCGTCCATTGGGTGCATCCTGATCTGGTTATACCCCGAGAAAGCGTCCAAGAAGCTGAGTAGCTTTCCCCCCGAGGCGCTATCGACTAGAGCATCTATACTGGGTAAGGGTAAGAATCCTTGGGGCACGCCTTGTTGAGATCAGTGAAGTCCACGCACATTCTCCACTTGCCGCTTGCCTTCCGCACCAGTACCACATTCGCTAGCCACTCGGGGTACTGGATTTCTCTGATATGCCCTGCGACAAGGAGCTTCTGCGCTTCGTCGTGGATCACCTTCCTCTTCTCCTCGTTGAATTTCCTTCTTCTCTGTCGCACCGGTCGAACCATGGGGTCCATTGATAGACGATGGCAGAGGAAATCGGGGTCGATTCCTGGCATGTCGGATGATGACCATGCAAAGGCATTCATGTGCTTCTCAATCACACCCCTGATCAGCCTTCGCTCTTCTTCAACGAGGGATTCCCCCAACTTGAATTTTCTTCCCCTGATGTCCATCTCGACCCATCCTTCAGCTGGGTGGGGCCTCCTCTCACTGGCAATGACCGCTCTCGCGATCCCTGACTCGCGAGGAGTGATCGTGCCTTCCTCTTCTTCCTCAACTTGGGCCACCTGGGAGCCCCCCACCTCAGCGTTCTCCATCCTCTGAGCGCCTTGTGTCTCCCTGACCGCCAATCGCTCTTCGCGCACGCCTGGTGGTGGTTTTGTGGTGACATGGCACACACTTCTTTTTTGTTTCAAGCTCTTCTCATAACAGCGTCTTGCCTCAGCCTGATCCGACTTGATGGTTATCACGGCCCCTTCCATCGACGGCAGCTTCAACTTCATATGCCTTGTCGATGGTATTGCGCCCAGTCTATTGAGCGTTGGCCTCCCCAACAATACATTGTACGCAGAAGGGGCGTTCACCACCAGGTACTTTATCTTTTCAGTGCGGGCTGTCGTTCCGTCAGTGAACGTCGTCCTCAGCTCGATGTATCCCCGCACTTCTACCTGATCCCCTGCGAACCCGTAGAGACAACCAGTATACGGTCTTAACTGATCAGGGGACAACTGTAGCTTGTTGAATGTTGGCCAGAACATGACATCCGCCGAGCTTCCTTGATCTACGAGTACTCTATGCACCCGCCTTCCTGCTGTGATGAGAGAAATGACCACAGGGTCGTTGTCGTGCGGGACAACGTCCCGTAGGTCAGCTTTCCTGAAGATAATGTCCACCTCAGGGTAATGACTCTCATTCACTGCATCGACCGCCATCACCGATCGAGTGTATCTCCTTCTTTGCGAAGCTGTGCATCCCCCACCAGAGAAGCCTCCAGCGATCGTCTGCACTTCCCCATGCACGGGGACTTCATGTTGTTGCTCTCCAGTTTGGGATCCTGACGCGCGATCCCCCTGCGGCTCACGCAGGTAATCTGCTAGAAAACCAGACTTCACCAACTCTGCCAGTTGGTGTCCCAGCGCCAGACAGGAATGAAGTGTATGGCCAAAGGCCTGATGGAACTCACACCATTCATTCTTCTTCCTTCCGAGTACCTTATCCGTCTTCTCTGGTACTCGTAGCCTTGCTGCTACGGCAGGAAGGGCGATGAGATCCGCCAATCCCACCATGAAGTTATATCTCGGGGGTGCGTTATTCTCCCTTGAACGCCCCTTGCTCTGGTCTTTGCCTGGTGCATAGGGACGAGGTTTTTCCCGCACCTTCTTCCCCTCTTTGGCCTCATGCACCCTTGCTTGCTGTGGTTTTCCTTGCCCTCCACGCGGTCTGGGTGGTGCAGCACTTCCCCTCTTCTCAGAAACCTCTGTTTCTGCCACTATGTGCGCCACCGCACGTCGTCGGATCTCTGCAAAGGTGCTGGGATGGCTCCTGATGAGAGACTCGCTGAAAGGGCCAGGCAGCACCCCCTTCTTAAACGCGTGCACAAGCATATCTTCATCTTTGCTGGGTAGTCTAACCACTTGTGCTCCAAAGCGGTTGAGGTAATCTTTCAGCGACTCCCCCTGGTATTGGCGCACATCGAACAGGTCGTAGGACACCACTGCAGGTGCCTTGTTGACGATGTATTGTTCAATGAAGAGCTTCGAGAACTGAGAGAAAGACGTGATATGCCCTTCTGGTAAACTCACGAACCACTCCATGGCGATTCCGCTCAGTGTGCTCATGAACATCTTGCAGTACACAGCATCTGAACCCCCAGACAACGTCATCTGGGTGTGGAATGCCGTCAGATGCGCCTCCGGGTCTTCTACCCCTTTGAACGACGCTTTTACCCCCACCAGGTTGGGAGGCACCATGGTTCCCATGATCTCAGGGGAGAATGGCATGGGGAATGCCCTTGGAGGTGAGGGCTGCCTAGACACCCTTTCGTCAACAACGTGCTCCCTCTGCGCCTGCAGCGTTCTTCTCAACTCTTCGTTGACACAATTCAGTTCGTCGTTCCTGCTTTGCGACGCAGCCAACTCCGTCTGCATCCTTTCTTGTTCGACTTTCGACGCTGCAGCGTTATCCTGCAGCGTGCGCACCATTTCCAGGACCTGCGCCATTGTCACAGCTCCTTCATCAGCGGATGGCGCAGGTGATGGTTGTCTGTTTCTAGGCATCTTCTCTATCAAAGAAACTGATAAAACTCTGGTGAGCTTTAAAACTGTGGTATGTATGGGACAACGATTCACTCGGGCCCCACGGTGGGCGCCAAATGATCCTGCCGGCAACTTGAACGTGGGTGAATCACTTCGTAACACTCTCTACCCTGTCTTCGCGACCGCGTCTCCTGAAGAATCACCTTCTGAACTTTCTGTCTTCAAAATGTGACCTACAAAACACACAGACGGCGCCTCTAGCGGCCGTTTGCACTCCGACGATCAAGTTAGTCCAACAGAACCACCAGAAACTGGAAACTAGTAATGTGTGTGTGAGAAAAAACTTGCACTCTGTTTTTCCGTCTCCCTCTTTTTTTTTCTCTCTCCCACTCTCACTCTGATTCTGCCTTTTATCTCTCTTTCCCTGCTTCTGGGCATAACAGAATTCTGTTATGCTTTTCTGGCATGTGTCAGAACCCTGTCATGCTTTTCAGAGAAAGCGTACCTTCAGAATCAGCAATGGGGAGCGTGAGAGTCTGCGCATGTCTGCGCTTGGCTGCGCCTGTCTGTACCTTTAGCGGTACGGAGTGCTCTTTTGTCTGGACCGCACCCCTCTCAGATGATGACACGTGGAGGCCTGCAACTCACATCTAACCACACACGTGTCACTTACTGGAAGGGCTCTAGCGCCTCTCTTTGTCTGCCTAAGTTACGCCCTTGCGGAGTAACCTAGGATGCTTCTCTTATCTGGGTAAATTGCATACTCTTAGGAGAACGTCGGGTGTGGCTGGTCTAGGCGCACTCACCAAACGTTACTCTCTGTGTAGGCGACTTACCCTTCAGGATGACACGCACGTAATGGGTTGAGGGAATCACCCATCACCGACTGGCTTACTAGTTCCCTCAGGCCACTCTCGTGCATGATTCCTTGAGGTGTGCTCATGCGAGGCCCATGCGTAACGCTCTCGCTGGGAACCTTAGTCCCAGTTTAACTGCGTGTAACACGAGACCCCGATGACAATACACCCGATGACTGATCAGTGTTTATTCGCTACTCGCGCTCTGCCTCCAGGCGCGAGTCTGGGAACTGGTCTGCTGGTGGTCACTCGGCTACTGACCACCGATCACCATTCTGGGTGATCTATCCCCCGACCTCTCTGCCGCCTGATCTGTCGGTGGTAACTTGGTTACTGACCACCGATCGCCTCTCTTGGCGATCGTCCCCCTACCTCTCTGCCACCTGGTCCACGTGTCACCCTGCGAGTGGTCCACGTGGTTCTCTGATGCTGACGTCATCGACTACCGATGACCGATCGGATCAGTGGCTGATTGGACATCCTCTGAAACGGGGAAAGCAACACCTTTTGGGGCCACGCTTAATCGCGTGCCACGTGGTTCATCACGCGGTCAGCCTCAAAAGTCTCTTGCGCTCCCAGTGAGCGCCTAATCCTACGACACGTGGCATCATCGCACGGTCACCATCTGTTGTACCTCGCGCTCCTCGTAACGTTTAAGTTACCCAAACTCCGCGCTCGAAACCACTGTTTCATCCACTCTCTCTGCATTCTCGCACTGTTCTTATCCTTCGAGCTCTTTCTCTGCAAACCCTGCTCTCTCCTTCGCGCTTCCATTCCTCCCCTACTTCGACACTCAAAGGTACGATTTTTTCTGCTCTTGCTGACTCTCTTTCTTCATTGCATTGCATTGTTGTGTATGAACTGCCTGGGACTGTCTATTTTCTTGTATTCTCGTGATGTTCGTGTGTTTCTTCGTTCCCCTTCGTTCTTCTTTTCTTACGTGGGTAGGGTTTGCCTAGGGTTCCTCCTTTTTCTTCTTCAAACCCCCTTTTCGCTTAATCCTCCGCCCCCCGTGTCCCCCTACAAAGAGGAGTATGGATGGGCCTCCGATGACCTCCTCGCAGAGTGCTCTACATTGAACTCCGTCACAGACGTGGAGGCCCACAGGGGAGACCCCACGGTTTACAATTTCAATGCTTTCCACAAAACCCACGATTCCCACGTCCTAGTATGATGTGTGAAACCGGGGGAACCTGTTTGCGTGGACTCGAGGGCCACCGGGGGAAGTCCCTTCTTCTTCCTCTACCAAATGGTGTTCAAACGAGTGTGCTTGCGTCTCCCTTTCACTTCCTTCGAGAGGGAGCTGCTCACCGAAATTAACACTGCCCCTGCCCAACTTCATCCCAACAGTTGGGCCTTCCTGAGGGGCTTTCAAATTCTTTGCGGGTATTTGGGCATCCCCTCCTCCGTGGATGTCTTTCTTCATTTTTTCGAGGTGAAGAAACAAGGTAAAAGCCTTTGGATGAGCTTTTCTGGCGTCGCCGGGCGCATCATCCTCACCCTCTTCCAAAACTCATTCAAGGGGTGGAAGGGGAAGTTCTTCAAAGTGCGTGCGACCAAATACGACCCTACTGCACTGGAGGGCTTCCCCCTGTACTGGACGGACAAACCCATAACAATCAAAGCCCTGGCTTTGGATCAACTCGCCCCTGCTGATCGGGACGTGTGCAAAGCTTTGGCTGGGCTCGGGGTGGTCTTTGATACCGCCAAGCTCATCGCCAACGAACTCAACGCCCATGGACTCTCCACCTACTTAGGTACCTGCTCTTGATTGTTTGTACTGTATGAGCTGTCGTGGTTATATTAACTCACTCGCTTCGCTTGAACCCCTATGATTATTTGCATGTGTTTGACTGTAAATGTTCCCATTCTGCCTTATCTGAATTGGTCTTTGCTCTGTTACTCTGACTGTTGCAGGTTCAGTGATGACTTCTTCGAGGCGACTCGCACTTGCCAAATTCTTGAAGAAGGCAAAATCCACCAAAGGAGGTGGAGACATCGTCGCCCTCGACGTGCCACCCATCACTCCTTCGGTTCCCGTTGCTTCCCTACAGGCTCCTCCACCATCCTCCCGAACCTGCCAAACGTCTGCCTCACCTCCTCCTATTGTTGCGGTTCCTTTGGCCATGGCATCGACACCTTCCCCAGCACGCCCCGATAAAGGGAAAAGGGTGCTGGTGATAAATTCTGACAGTGAAGACTCGGGCGGCGCCCTGGTCTTCAAGAAGAGGAGGGCTATGGGCGTTCCTACCCTGTCTGCCGCGTCTTCCGGTGGCGGGGGTTCTCTTAGGGATGACCCTCCAAGCGCCACATCGCCTCTGCCTCGAACAGTCCAAGAGGAACAAGATGAGGGGGTCGATTTGGTTCCCTCGCCGCTACCGCTGCGTGAAGCGGCTGAGGCTTCGGGTTCTGCCCCCCCTGCATCAGCTTCTGCTCCTTCTTCCCGCGAGCCACGGATTCCCCGCCCCGTCTACCGGGACTTGACGTAGGGATTTACTGAAGGAATGTCGCCAACGGACCCTCGCAAGGGGGGAGGCATGCCTTATTATATGGGGGCATTCCTGGCGGTGGCACTCAAGTGGCGCACCCGGGCCCGAAGCGCTGCCAAGGGGAGGGAGGCCCTCCGTACACTGAGGCAAGAGGTAGGATCGCTGAAGGAGGAGAAGCAAGCTTGGGGGCTTAGGGAGGAAGCCTACCAAGCTTCGCTGAAACTGGCCCAAGGGGGTAGGGAGGAGGCCGAGGCATACGCGCGTGAACTTGAACGAGCGCATGTAGACCAGCTAGCCCAGTTCACCTCCTACCAAGTTCAAAGCATTGGCCTCCAAGAGGCGGCTCTTGCCTCCGAAATGCAGCGGAAAAAACTCAAAGAACTGGATGCTGCTTAGAGGCAGAAGCTAGCTGAAAGAGAAGACGCCTTGGGGGTGAGGTCGAAGCCTTGGGCCTTCTCCAGGCTGAAGCCAATAAGCTCCGGGTGGAGAAGGAGTTCTTGGAGAAACAGCTGGTGTCCAAGGACTCTAGGATCGCCGAGCTGGAGGGGGAGGTCCAAGAGCTTATTGGGGAGATGGCGGGCGCATTTGACAAGGGCTTCCAAGAGGCTCTGGCTCAGGCGTCTTGTGAGAACCCGGGAATCAATGTTTCAAACTGCGATCCCACCCACCATGTCGCCGACGGAAAAGTCGTGCCTCTCGAACTGGATGACTGAACCGCCAACTCTCAGCTGCCACCTTTACTTTCGTGCTTTTTCATTCGTTCTTGATAATCTTTGATAACCTTGTAAATATTTCGAACTATTTGCACTTTGTTGGAACAATGGGTTTTGTATAACAATTGTATACTTCTGAGGTGTTGAGCTCTGTTTGTATGATATTTCCACCTTCGTTCTTCATTTTGTATGCTTCGATTGCTTTACCCGCACTTTTACCTGTTTCTTTTGCTGTGTCGGGCGATCCCGTACGTGCGGCGCCTCACTTCCAACGTGCACCTCAAAACCCGTTCCGCCTTCGCATCTATGAGACCTCTGCCTCGTGAAGGCGTTGGCCGTTCCACCATCGCTGCAAACGCAAAAGTCGAGACCTGCTCTGGGTCTAAACACTTGGGACAAGATCGCACTTCAGTGCCCACGCCCATGGAGAGGCATGTCTAACAGCGCCGTATCGTCCCTGGAGTGTCTTAAACACCAAGGCGATCTGTCCCTTAATTCTTGGTGCTTGGCGCCCACGCCTAAGGAGAGGCCTGCTACAGCAGCGTCGTATCGTCCTCAGGGTGTCTAGAAACGCCAAGCACCGGGAAGGCTCGAAGCCCCCCATGGGGTCGCTCCCTCCATGGTCTTTCCTTCCCATGGGTATCGGGGAGTAACCCTGCCGGTGGCTCACTTGGCTTCTGGCGATATCGTCTCCCTCCACAGTCTTTCCTACCTGTGGGTATCGGAGAGGCGACGCCGTTACTTCTGGCGATCTCGTCTCCCACCACAGTCTTTCCTTCCTGTGGGTATCGGGGAGGCAACGCCGTTACTTCTGACGATCTCGTCTCCCTCCACAGTCTTTCCTTCCTGTGGGTATCGGGGAGGCGACGCCGTTACTTCTGGCGATCTCGTCTCCCTCCACAGTCTTTCCTTCCTGTGGGTATCGGGGAGACGACACCGTTACTTTTGGCGATCTCGTCTCCCTCCACAGTCTTTCCTTCCTGTGGGTATCGGGGAGGCGACGCCGTTACTTCTGGCGATCTCGTCTCCCTCCATAGTCTTTCCTTCCTGTGGGTATCGGGGAGGCGACGCCGTTACTTCTGGCGATCTCGTCTCCCTCCACAGTCTTTCCTTCCTGTGGGTATCGGGGAGGCGACGCCGCTGATGACTTATACTGGCGACGCCCTCAACGTCTCATACTGGCGACGCCTTCAGCGTCTTGGCGATGCCTAATGTGATTAACCTGTTGACTTTGGCCCTGGCATTGACTTTGACTTCAACTCTGGTCAACGCCTGGGGGGCGTGGCACTTGCCGTAGCGGAAAGCTTAAGGTCTCGCCCGCACTCCCCACGTGGCCTTTCCCATATGGCTGATGGAATGTTCCCTCACTTGACTTGATCTTGGCATTTTCTGAGCCTCTGACAAGATGCTGCCATTCTCGACGGCGCATCGTACCCTTGGGCATTCTCTCGACGCGACGTTTTCTGAATGTTAACCAGTGACGCCAGGGTCATCCTCTCATCCTCTGACACGTGGCTCGATCGCATGGTGCTCCCTTTTGCGTCACTTGGCGCTCCAACTGTAACACTTAGATCTTCGAAATCTTGTACCTGCACCCATCATCTCTGTGTTTTCGCACCCTCCTTGCACCGCTCCTCTCCCACACAAAGAGTTCCTTCTGCGTTCTTTTTAGTTGGCGTTTTTCTTCCTGCATTCCTAACGCGTTATTCTCCTTCGATCTTCCAGATCCTTCGCTGATACTTTGCGCCGCCATGTCTTCCCAACCTCCTCCTCCTAGGGTTAACCCCAAGGACCTTTATGCATGGGCCTCGCGTGAGCTCCTTGACGAATGCTCCAGCTTACTCTCTACCAGGGCCGTAAGGGAACACATGGGGGATTCGTGCTCCTACGATCATCGTGCCTTCGCGAAGAGGCATGATGACGATATCACCGTGCTCCCTTGCACCTTAGGGGAGCCGGTGTGCGGAGACGAACAGGCCAACGACGGGGTCCCCTTCTTCTACTACTACCAGGTGGTCTTCAAAAGCATCGGCGTGCGCCTGCCCTTCTCCAGGTTTGAGAGGGAACTACTGACAGAGATTAACGCTGCTCCAACCCAGTTGTACCCTAATAGCTGGGCTTTCGTCAAAGCCTTTGACATACTCTTTGGCTTTCTGGGGTGTGCACCCTCGGTTGACATCTTTCTTCACTTCTTTGAGGTGAAGAGGCAAAGGAACAACCTCTGGGTGACCCTCAGCAATGTTCCCGGCAGGGTTCTCCTAACTCCCTTCCAAAACTCCTTCACAGGGTGGAAGGGTAGATTTTTCAAAATTTGTTGTTCCGATCTCGTGCCTTCCGCCCTGGATGGTTTTCCACTATACTGGGTGAGGGAGACGAGAGCCTTGAAGTCCAAACCTTTCAAGAGGCTACCCTTGAACGACCAGGTGGCATGCCGGATCTTGGCTGAGGCGGGGGGCTTTGACGCTGCCGCTTTGATTAGCTTGGAGTACAATGCCGAAGCCTTGGAGAAATATATATGTATGAGAGATTACCTTAGAACTCCCGCTCTTCATCTTTACTAGGTCTTTGCATGTCCTGTCTTGTGGTGCCTTCACCATGCTTATCTTCTTCGGTGCAGGTTCGAAGATAAACCGGCAACAGAGGTCACAGCTTACCCAAGCGCTGAAGACCGAGAACGGAGCTTCGTCCTCCTCCCATCCAGACTCCGGAAGCCACTGAAAGGTGGTCTGTTTGCACTTTTCGTACGAGCCTAGGGCCTGTACATGTTTGCTTCATTTGTCTCATTCACCTTTATCTCCAACTCTATTTGTAATCTTAACTCTCGCGCCATGCTTTGAATTCTGTAACGCTGCTCCTTTATTTTTGCACACTTTCGTCTGCATTCGCTTCCTCTAACATGTTGTGCGCGCTTCGTCCGTTATGTTTCTTGGCGACGCCTACGTTTGGCGACGCCCCCTTCTTGGCGACGCATACATTTGGCGACGCCTGTCACCACTTCGAGTCTTTGTCTTTTATCTCTTTACCTCTTGATCTTACACCTCGAGTGGGAAAAAGATAAAAACTGAGGCAAGGTTTTTCTTGAACTTCTTTTCTTTTATTTGGGTGACCTCGTTAAAAAACCCCCGAGAGGGAAAAAGAGTGTCCCCTACGATAAGACTGTTACATGGTTGTTCACTTACATAATTCAACTAAAATAAAACTTCAAATTGGCGGCATTCCAGCTGCGCGGAATGGGACCCCCTTCCAAAGTCTCTAAGTTGTACGAACCATTCCCCTTGGCCTCGGTAATTCTGAAGGGTCCGGTCCACTTGGGAGACAATTTGTTTCCTAGCTCATATGGGTGAGCCTTCCTCATAACTAAGTCGCCAACCTGGAAATGCCGTGGCTTCACCCTAGAGCTATATTGTCGCTCTACTCTTCTCTTCACTGCCTCGGCCTTTATTCTTGCTTCTTCCCTGGCTTCGTCCAATAGGTCCAGATTCACCCGCCTCTCTTCGTTGGATTCTTCAGCCACAAAATTCTGGTAACGTGGCGAGCTTTCGTGAATCTCAACCGGGATCATCGCATCTGACCCATATACTAAGCTGAAAGGCGTCTCCATGGTGGAAGATTAGGGCGTGGTGTGGTATGCCCATACAATCCTTGGCACTTCCTCCGCCCACGCTCCTTTAGCTTTTTCTAGCCTTCTCTTTAGTCCTCTCAGCAAAACTCTATTCGCTGACTCTACTTGCCCGTTAGTCTAGGGGTGTTCGACTGATGCGAACACTTGCTTGATGCCTACCTCTGCGCACAGGTTCCTCAACTGTTGGCTGGCGAACTGGGTTCCATTGTCGGATACCAGCCGCCTAGGCACGCCAAAGCGACACACAATGTTCTTCCAAACAAAGTGTTGCACCTTGTGCGCAGTAATCTGGGCCACGGGCTCCACCTCTATCCACTTGGTGAAGTATTCAATGGCAACGATCAAATACTTCATCTGCCTTATCGCCAATGGGAATGGACCTAGGATGTCAATCCCCCACGTATGGAAAGGCCACGGGCTGTATATGGATCTCAACTCCTCTGGCGGTGCCTTGTGGCAATCAGCGTGTTTCTGACACTGCTTGCAACGCTGGGCGTGCCGCACGCAATCCTCTTTTACTGTTGGCCAGTAGAAACCTGCGCGCACCACCTTAGAGGCTAAAGACCTTCCCCCCACGTGACTCCCACAAATGCCTTCGTGGAGCTCCGCCATTATTCTGGTGCACTCGTCGCCGCTTACGCACGTTAGGATAGGGTGGGTGAACCCGTGTCTGAACAATACTCCATCCACTAGGGTGTATCTTGCGGCATTCCTCTTGACCTTCTTGCCCTCCTCTAGTTCTGCTGGGAGAACCCCATCCACCAGATACCGTCTGTATGGCGTCATCCAGGTCAGCTCTGGCATTCTGTTCTCATGGGACATGTATTAACTCAAGAGCACTAAATGCTCCCTTCAGCAGTTGAACATACCTTAAATACGCCGCCATTTGTGGGTCTTTTGCTTGGAACTCACCCCATACTTGTCCCGTAATAAGCTGTGAATCACTTTTTACCAAGAGGTTCTGCGAGCCCATCTCCTTAGCCAGGAGCATCTCTGCAATCAGTGCTTCGTACTCAGCCTGATTGTTACTTGCTTTAAAGGCGAAACGCAAAGCTTGCTCGATCAGCACACCATTGGGCCCCTCCAAGACTATCCCTGCACCACTTCCTTGCTTATTAGAAGAGCCGTCTACCGAGAGCAACCACTGCGAACCCGCCTCCACCTCATGTTCGCCTCCGGGCGAGAGCTCTGCCACAAAATCTGCATATACCTACCCCTTGATGGATCCTCTAGGCTCATACTGGATGTCAAACTCTGACAACTCCACCGCCCAGCGCACCATCCTTCCTGCTACATCAGGTTTCTGCAATACCTTTTGTATAGGGAGGTTCGTCATCACCACTACTGTAAAACTGTGGAAGTAGTGGCGGAGCCTCCTAGCCGAAAATACCACGGCCAATGCTGCCTTTTCCAGCGAATGGTATCTCGTCTCTGGGCCTTGTAAAGCCTTGCTCACGAAATAGATGGGCTTTTGAATTTGGTCCTGCTCCTGGACAAGCATAGAACTGATAGCTCGCTCTGTTACCGCGAAGTATAGCCGGAGGGGCACGCCTGCTACTGGTTTGCAAAGGACCGGTGGCGTCGCCAAGTACTCTTTCAATTTGATGAAAGTCGCTTCGCATTCGTCGATCCATGCAAAGCGACTATTTCTTTTAAGGCACTGGAAATAGGGGTGCCCCTTCTCTCCTCCCGCAGAAACAAACCTTGATAATGCTGCCATTCGCCCTGTCAGTTGCTGCACTTCCTTTACTGATGTCGGGCTCCGCATGCCAATGATTGCTGCGCATTTATCAGGGTTCGCCTCTATTCCCCTCTCCGTGAGCATGAAACCTAGGAACTTACCGGCCTCCACCCCGAAGACACACTTCTCGGGGTTCAGCTTGAGGCGGTATTTTGATATGCTGACGAACAACTCCTCTAGGTCCGCCACGTGCTGCATCCTTTCCCTCGATGCCACTACCATATCGTCCACGTAGGCGTGCACATTCCTCCCTAACATGGGTGCTAGGACCTTGTCCATCAGCCTTTGGTAGGTGGCGCCTGCGTTTTTTAGCCCAAAGGGCATTACCTTGTAACAGTAACTGCAAGTCTCTGTCATGAACGCAGTTTTACTCTCGTCTCTTGGATGCATTTTGATCTGGTTGTAACCTGAGAATGCATCCAAAAAGCTAAGTACCTTGCAACCGGAGGCACTGTCCACAAGTGCGTCAATGCTGGGTAGTGGGTACGAGTCTTTCGGGCACGCTTTGTTCAAGTCCGTGAAGTCCACGCACATCCTCCACTTCCCATTCGCCTTCTTCACCAGGACGATGTTGGCCAACCACTCAGGGTATTGGATCTCCCTGATGTGACCAGCACTCAGCAGCTTCTGTGTCTCTTCCCTTATCACAAGTCACCTCTCTTCATTAAACTTTCTCCTTCTTTGTCGCACGGGGCGGACCGTGGCGTCCATGCTAAGGTGATGGCATAGAAAATCAGAGTCGATGCCCGGCATATCAGAGGCGGACCATGCAAAAGCATCTAAATGACGTGAAATCACTTCCGCCACCTCATCCTGCTCTTCTTGGCTCAACAAACGCCCTAGCTTAAAGTCTTGCCGCCAATCTGCCTCTCCACCACGTTGGCCGCCGGCTGATCCCAGCTATCTTCCTTAAGGGGCGTCGCCCGGTAGTGCTTTCCAGGCGTCGACTCCTCTACAAGCGATGTGTCGTCAAGCCCCTCCTCTATGTTCGCGTCTGCCTCGGGCGTCGCCCTCGCGGGTGTGGCCTCGCCAGGCGTTGACTCCGTGGGCGTCGCCTCGTTCAAGGGTTCTACCTCCATCGTCGTGTCTGCACTTGGCGGACGCTCGAACACCATGAACACGCCTCTCTTCGTTTTCAGGCTATTCTCATAACATTTCCGCGCTTCCTTCTGATCTGACTTGATGACGATCACTTTGCCACTGAGATCCGGCAACTTCATTTTCATGTGGCGCGTGGAGGCTACTGCGTTCAGCCTGTTCACCGCCGGCCTACCCAACAGGATGTTGTAGGCTGAGTTGGCATTTACGACTAAGTACCTAATGTTTTCGGTACGCGAGGCAGTTCCATCCGTGAATGTCGTCCTCAGTTCCAAGTATCCTCGTACTTCCACCTGGTTGTCAGCAAAACCATATAAGCACCCTGTGTAGGGTCTCAAAAGGTCGGGAGACAACCGCAACTTGTTGAATGTCGACCAGAACATGACATCTGCAGAGCTTCCTTGGTCGACAAGAACCCTGTGCACCTTTCTGCCAGCCGTGACAACCGAAATGACCACGGGGTCATTGTCGTGCGACACGAGATCTTGCAGATCCGCCCTCGTGAACACGAGGTCTGACTCCCACAGGTTACCTGAGATTCTTTCTTCAATTGAATTGACCCCCCTCGTATATTTCTTCCGTTGGGAGGCGGTGGGTCCTCCGTCGAAAAAGCCACCAGCAATGGTGTGGACTTCGCCGAGGACAGGCATCTCGTGCGCTTGTTCTTCCACTGGTGCTGGCAGAGTCGCGGTCGTGGCAGGCTCTGCGACATAATCCTTCAGAAACCCGCTTCTCACCAACTCATCTAGCTGGTAACCCAGCGACAGGCAGTTGTCGATGTGATGACCGAAAGCTTCGTGGAACTCGCACTAAGAGTCCTTGCGAGGCCCTAATACCTTGTCAGTCTTCGCCGGTCGCCTCAACCTTTCAGCTATATTGGGCACAGCAATCAGATCCTTCAATTCCACCACAAAGTTGTACCTCGCTGGCCTGGCCCTTTCCCTGGCCGGGCGATCTCCTCCTGCTGGACCCCTGGGCTGGGGTTTTCTGGTCTCATAGGGGCGTCTCCCCTCTGTCTTCTTTCTCCTCGTCGTGGTCTCGTTGACCCTGACGGGTTGAGCCCGCGTCTGCGCTCTCAGGCGTGAGGGTACGACGCTGGTGCGCTTCTCACACACTTCTCCCTCAGAGGCGATATGTTCCACCGCCCGACGCCTTATTTCAGCGAAGGTCCTAGGGCGATTGCGAATAATGGATTCGCAAAAAGGGGTCGGGGCGTACGCCTTTTCTGAATGCGTACACGATCATAGGCTCCTCTGTAGTACCAACTTTTACTACTTGGGCCCCGAAACGGTTGATGTATTCCTTCAAGGTCTCTCCTTGATACTGTTTTACATCAAACAGGTCATAGGAAACCGGCGGCGGAGCCCTGTTCGCCAAGTATTGCTCCCTAAACAACCGCGACAGCTGCTGGAAAGAGGTGATGTGGCCGTTTGGAAGGCTGATGAACTAATCCATGGCCATCCCCGTCAAGGTGCTCATAAAGAGCTTGCATCTCACGGCATCGGAGTCGCCTACCAACACCATCTGCGTGTCGAATGCAGAGAGATGCGCCTCAGGATCCTCCATCCCGGTGAAGATCACCTTGGGTCATGCGAACGTGTTGGGGATCACAGCTTCCAGAATCTCCTGCGAGAAGGGTGTAGAAAACTCCCTAGGTGGGGTGAGACGTTCGGTCTCATCTTGTTCACGTTGCCCTGGGTTATTGCTCAAACCTCGGCGCAACTCTTCATTTATACGATGGAGCTCTTCGTTTCTCGCACGCGAGGCTGCGAGATCTGCCTGCATGCGTTCTTGTTCCACCCTCGATTCCGCCATCTCATCCTGCAGCCCCCGCATCATTTCCATGACCTGCTGCATGGACATTTCCTCACCCGCAGCGCGTGCGGAACCTTGTCTCGTGGCCCTCATTCTTCACTGTTTCCCCTAAACTTTTCCCGATACTTGCGATGGGACTGATGTTTTAAATCGGCCCTACGGTGGGCGCCAAATGTTCCGGCCGGTTGACTTGGGACGTCTTTGTGCGCAACCTTGCCCATCGACTAGGGACACCTTCTCTCTGACTACATGTGGATACCTACAAAGAAGGACAAAAGGGCGCCCTAGCGTCCGTTTGCACTCCAACCCTCAAGTCAGCTAGCGAGAAACACCAAAAACTCTACACCTCCGTATCGGAGCACCGTGAATGGCACTCTAAAGGTGGTAAAAAGAACTATGTGTTGTGTATCTTTTCTCCCTCTGGCAAACAACCTCCCTCTAGTCCCTTGTGCGTAGCCTCAAGACTCGAGCAAGCAACTAGAGTGTATTATGGGGAAATCTGCCTAAAGTTCCAACCCTGTTTCCCACGTCCAATGTTCTATTTAAACTACTCTAGCATTTAAAGCGTCTTAAAGCGCATTTAAGGTTATGAAACGTTCAGCGCCTTTAAGACGTTTAAACCGCTTGGAGCATTTAAAGTACCTTAAACGCTCGAAACGTAAACTTTATTAAATAGCTTTAATTACCTTATACCTGACAAATTGAAGTTTCTATTCTGACTTGGCTGCTATTACAAGTGGAGGGCCTCAAAGCACCGTGACCCCACTTGGGGGTATTTCCTCGTGTGAGTCCTCCTTCCTGGGAGTGCATCTGCGCAAGGGGTGACTTTTTGGGTGCCAACTCATGCCCCCAAACCCCTAGTCACTCGCTTTGAGAGCGTATCTACCTTCCTCTCGTACCCTGCACCTGGCTACCCCTGGGCGTGACCCTTCTCATGAGTCGTAACTATCCCAAGGGCTTCTCTGGGGCGACATGGGCACTTCACGAGCAGATTGCTCTCCACTGGCGCTATTACTATGGCCTTGAAGCCACCTTTCTCTTCTCTTTATTGCTACCCCGGGTTATCGGGGTTTGAGGCCTTCCCATGGCGTCACTCCCTCCATGGTCTTTCCTACCCATGGGTATCGGGGAGCAACACTGTGGTTGCCTTGCTCTTGTGACATTTTACCTTGGCGACGCCTGCTCTAGGCGACGTATTATCTTGGCGACGCTTCCTCTTGGCGATGCTTGCACTTGGCGTCGCCTCACCTAGGCGACGCCTTATGTTGACTTTGACCTCGACACTGACTTTGACCTTAACTTTTTCAACGCCCGGGTACGGGACGGTACAGTATAGGAATTTTCTTTTGTAAAATTGTTTAAAGTGTAATTAGGATGAATTTTGGCTCCTAAAAACCAACTTAAGTTAGATTAGGGTTTCTAGAACCTACTAAGCTAACTTAGGTCGGTCACTTTAGGCCTTTAGGCAACCTAAGAGACACACCATGTCACGCTTGCCATGTGTGCTCTCATTTAGGCGCCAACTTCATTTCATTTTGTGCACATTTACCTTTCATTTGACTCTTCATTTCCGGTCCTCCAAGCCTATATAAGGAGGAGCCTACCTCATGTTTTCACAAGATTATTTTAAGTAATGAAATGCTGCCAAAATGTGTCATTCTTACTCCTTGCCTAAACTCTCTTAGGATTTAGGTCTTTAATCTTCCCAAAACCGCAACCTCAAAGAGAGTAGGCCTCACCTCTCTCACTTTCATACTTCTCATGCACCTCCAAGGCTACAATCACTCTTAGGAGAGCCTTGTCCACCAACAATCCATGGATGCTTCCGCCAATTCCACATCAAAACACAAAGATGAAGAACTCAAGCTATCATTTGGTATCAGAGCATAGGTTCTTCAAGAGATAAGTGTTTCTCTTCATTTTTATGTTTGAGTTCTTCTTATTTTCGTGTTGTTCATCATTTGTTCATGTTGTCTTGCTGTTTTTAGATTTTTAATTTGATTTAGATGTTGTTCTAAGCATTTCAATCGGTACAAATTGTTCAAATTGTTCTTGAACTTCTAATTTTCATATCTTGTGTAGGAATCTATGGTGAATTGAGTTGCTGTTTTGTTTTAAGTTTATTTGAGTTCTTATTGCAATTTTGTTCGGTTCATATGAAGTATTGTGTGTTCTTTTATTTTTTGAATCTATATGTTTTGTCTAGTCATGTAATTCCAAGAATGTCAACAAATCTTAGTAGTACTTTTCTTGATTCATTTGTTTCTTGTTTTGATTTGAGTTCTATTTGAAATCTGATTTGATTTGATCCTGTGGTGCATTTTTCCTTTTAGTTTGAGTTCATATTTGTATGTTTAGATCCATACAAATTCATACAACATTCACTCCATTGTGTTTTTTGAAGTTTCTCATTCTGTTTTTTCTTTTTAATTCCATAATTAGGACTCCTCTGTTTTTACAAATTTTGTACTAGCTGTTTTGTTTTATGAAATTTAAATACATTGAAGGAAAATTCTGAAACTCTGGATTTCAGTGGTTTGATGTGTTAGAAAAAGAAGAAAAAAGAATTAGTTGAAAAGACAAAATAGAAAAAAAAATGATAAATCATACAAAAAAAATGTGCATTCTGGCGCTAAAATTAACGGTATTTGGACAGTAATTTTGAAAAATTTATCACAATTATTTGGTGCATGTTTTTGGTGTGATTCCAGCGCCAAAAGTTTGCCAAGACATTGAATCGTTTGTGTTTAAATTTTTGATCCTGCCTGTTGACCAAAACGCTGGAGCCTTGCCTCGTCAAACTTGGATCGACTTCTGCGCCGTGTCAGCCTCCGTCTTTCACCGTGATTCACCTCAAGAACCTGCAATAGATAGAACGGCGCCGCTGCGGCCGATCACGCTCCGACGCCCAAGTCAGCGACTGAACCACCAATTACTAAGAGAAAAACTCAAGAACTCTAAGGAACCATGCAAAGTTCTCTCTCAGCGTCCTCTCGTTCTCGCAGTTGTAAAGAAGTAATCTAAACGTGTGCGTACCTCAAAGTTCGTTGGAAACTCTTATATACCTGGACACTTTCTCTCTCCTGGCAGTTACACATCTGGACACGTGGCTCGCATCCAGCTGTACACGTGCCATCATCTGGAGCATCCTTGACTTGGGCGCCACTTCTTACTCTTCAGGATTTTGGCTAAGTTACTTATGCATGACACAACTCAGTGCATAATTGCCTTGGAGCGTGATCTCTTCTGGGTGGTGAGTTCGGGTGCCTTCGTACACACCTTCCCTGTGGTCTCGCCAGCCGCCTTCATGATCTACTCTTCTTGCTTCACCGTGTACGTTCAAGGGTGCTATCTCCCGTGCTCATCCTCTGGCCCGCTGGGAAAGACTATCTGACTTCATCTTTGGCGATGTCCCTGCTTCGGCGATCTCTAATCACTTGGTCGCCTGGGTTCACATCTGGCGACTTCATCTTCAACCTGGTGACCGCTGGTTTAGGTATGCTGGAGATCGGAGCACGCCAACTTAATACCTGGCGACTACACGAGCCCCCCAACTTCCTTCCCTTCTGCCAGCCAGGTGTCCCATCCAACACGCCTATACAATAGCTTGATGCCACGTCATCACTTCCGACTACCAGGGCGGTACACAAGCCCCCCAATCTTAAGCGAAGACTTGTCCCAGCGAAAAGACTAAAGGAGTCACGTCACTACCGATCTACGTGGCGCGTGCGCAGAATCCCAAGCGCTTGTACTTTCTGCTTTCCTGACGCTCCACCAAACACTCTTCGAATCGCTCGACACGTGGCTTCATCAACGGTCATCTTTAGTTGTCGTTTACGCTTCCAAAAATCATTTGAAAAACCCTTAAACCCATTTCATTTCTACTGTTCCATCACCTCTTTGCCTTCTCTAACGCTCTGAGTTTCTTCTGCAAAAAACCCACAAAGCTCTTCAACCTTCTGATTCCTCAACTTCTTCAGCGTTCGTCTGATCATCAAAAGGTACCGCCTTTACTTCTTCTGTTGAGTTTTCCTGCATTTTAACCGGTTCGCATCATCCATTAACTGCCTGGTGCATACGCTGTGGGTTGTTTCTTCTACTTCTCCCTTCTCGTAACTCAGGGTTTCGTCTCCATTACAACGAACTTTCGTTCGTTCGTTTCTAATCTTTCTTTCACAATCGAGTCTGCCTTTGCAACCTTCGCTCACCTTTCCCTTTCTTTTTCCTTTGCAGTTTCCGCCATGGCTCGTTCAAAGATCACCCTGAATCCTCCTCCCTCGTCACGAAACCCTCCATCTCAAGCTCATAACCCCCCGCGAGCACCTGGTGCTTCCTCCTCCCAGGCTGAGAGGCCTGCAACCTCTCATCCCAACCTTGCTCAGGCAACTCCACCCATCGCCGGAGGTGCCACCATTCCTTCCCCAGACTACAAGGAGCTATACCCATGGGCCACTTCGACTTTGCTGAAGGAAACTTCCTCAGTAAATTCTGCTGGGGCAGTTCTTCGATTGAAGAAAGGGGACGAGCCCCACCTGTCGTTCCACAAGGAGCACGATGACAAGCTGATGGTGCTACCTTGCCCCCCCGACGTGCCAGTTTGCGCAGACGACAAAGGGAACAACGGCGAGTTGTTCTGCTTTGTATACACCACTTTATTCAAGAAGGTGAAACTTAGGTTTCCCTTCACTCGTTTTGAAAGGGAGCTACTAACCGAGCTTGACATCGCCGCCGCCCAGCTCCATCCCAACAGCTGGGCATTCGTGCGGGCGTTTCGAATCATGTGCGCACATCTGGGACTGCCAGCGTCAGTGGACGTTTTCCTTTTCCTTTTTGAAGCTAAGCATCCAGGAGATCGCCTTTGGGTGAGTCTAAACGGGATTGCTGGGAGGTCGATCCTCTCTATCTTCCAGCAATCCTACAAGGATTGGAAAGGCAAATTTGTCCAAGTGCGCCCAAACGACCAGGACGCCTCGCTGCTCGACAGCTTTCCCTTGTACTGGGTAAACAAGGGAAATAAAGAATCCAAAGGAAGCTTCAAGAGGCCAAGAAGCCCTGACAACATGGGCGCTTTGGACAAAGATATGTGCCTCTTCTGGAAGAGCGTGGCAGACGCTAACATCACTTTCCTCACCACTGCGCTTATCTCCTTCGAGTTCTTCGAAGATCAACTCGAGGCTCGCATAGGTTAGTGCTTATCTCAACGCTTAAGTCTTTGCCCTGTGTGGTACCTCTGTTAACTGTTGCTGGGCGTCTTGTTTGTTGTGCACAAGACTTGGGTTTTATTTTCTGCGTCACTTGTTTGCTTCGCTTTCATACTTACTCATGTGTTTATCTTTGTCTCTGAGCTAACCTGTACACCTTCGTATTATGCAGATCTCATGTTGGGCAAAGGAAAATTAGCTGAATTGAGGGCGCTCGCTCGAGCCCTTGGGTTGGCATCGGGCACCCAGACTGTGCCCAACTCGGTGGTGGAGATCGCCGCTGCTCAGGGCAGATCGCCCCCCAAAGGCCCAGCTCCTTCAGAGGCCCTACCCGTCCAACAACGCAAAAAACTTGTCCTTAGGAAGCCAAAGAGGAAAACCCCTCAGGTGGTCCATGAGGACAAAGAAGAAGACGATGAGGCAACTGAAGATGGCCTCATCACCAAAAGAAAAAGGGTGGCGCCTTCTTCACCACCTGCTCCACTTCCTCCTCCAACATCAACACCGCCTCCCCCACCAGCTCCAACTCCAACACCGCCTCCTCCCCCAGCTCCCACATCGCCAGTCCAAGCAGTTCCCTTGGCAGCTGCATTTCCCGTGGTTGAGGCTGCTGAGCCCAACTTCATGGAGAACCCCCGAGCGCCTCCACGCCATATGTATCTGCTGGAGGGGGTCCTCCTTCAACTGCCTCAACTGCGGAAGCTGCACCAGGCGGGGACGAAGGTGCTCACAACTCGCCTATTATCATCACCGAGTCCCCCTCGTCGCCACCACGCCAAGAAGCTCCAACTCTCCAACCAATTCAAGAAGGTGGTGGCGAGAACCAGCAACAGGCTCCCCCAGGGCTTCCACAAGCAAACCTCTCCCTTGCGGTCAAAAGAGTGTGGGAACCCTTCTCAGAAAAACTCAAGATGATGGCAGAGGATTTCCCCTCCATCATATCAAAAGTTGTGGAGAGTTCCAGCAAAAAACTCCAGGACGACATCTTCGCGCTCCAAGAGGAAAATCGCATCATAAGGATTGAGGCGGAGAAGTTGTCCTGCAACCTAATGCTGGCGGAGATCGACCATTCGCGAGTAGAGGATGCTATGAGCACCGAGCTGCGGGTGGCGCGCAAGGAGGCCACCGATCTACGCCATAAGGTGCAGCTCTTAGCTCAAGAGAAGATCGAGCTGGAGAGCAAGCTGGTCCCCTACCGTCTCAAGGTGGCTGACCTGGAAGTGACGATCAAAGCCGATGCAGCCAAGGTAGAAAACCTTGAGAAGAGGTCAGTAGATAGGGAGGTCTTCCTGGGGAAAGTTGAAAAGGAGAGAGACGACACCATGGCCAAACTCGTCGAGGCCAAAGAGGAAAAAGAAGGGATCGCCGCAGAGCTAGTCCAAACGCAGGCGGAGAACAAAAGGTTTACTGAAGACCTTCTTCAAGCTCGGGAGAAGGCTGAAGAACTAAAACAGCAGAACGAGGGGCTCAAGAAGCAAATCGAAGAACTCGAGCTGAGCTCTGCCCAAATCCTCGCTGCTGGGTTTGACGCCGCCCTGGAGCAGTTCGCCTGCCAATACCCTGATCTGGACCTCACCATGGTGTCATTAAACAACGAAGTGGTGGATGGGAAGATCATCCCTTCTGAAGACTAGCTGATTCCCTCCATTCACTTATTCATCTGTTTTCTTTTGCACAACCTTTTTGTAATAACTTTCCTCCTTTGTAGATGTAATTTGAACTAATATACTTATGTTATGACATTTCCTATCTCCTTATATAATCTCTCTGTTAACTTTTGTTTTCCTTGTATAAATCTCTTAGACGAAATAGACTTAGCAACTTCGTGAGCGCAATTGTATACTAACTGCTTCGAACCATCAACTCCCGAACGATAACATTCTAACAACTTGTAACCTTAAGGTAACGAACCTCAGCGCGAAACCACCTTTCAAATAACGAGCTTCAACCCAACTAATAACTTAAAACACAACTTACCTGATCTGCCTTATCAAAACGGGCCTTGGCTTCTGCCACTGCTTGAATTTCTCCTGGTCGCCAAAGAGTCTTGGCGATACCAGCTTCCTCTTGCCTTCACAACTTGGCCATTATTCCCTCATCTGGGGTAGAGGCGCCTTTCGGATCCTTCTCTACTTCCCCTGACCTTCAGAACGGTAAGCCGGATAGCTAAGCGTTCTCTTCGAACCTACCTTAGCTATCCTTTAAACTTCTTCCACCCTCTACACCGTACCTGAACTCGCTCAAGACGAGAAGGATTTTATCTTGCCTGAACTCGCTCGACGGCGAGAAGGTCTTTAACTTGCCTGAACTCGCTCATCGGCGAGAAGGTCTTTAACTCGCCTGAACTCGCTCATCGGCGAGAAGGTCTTTAACTCGTGCCTCTACATTGCCCCAGGGGTTACATCTTCTCTCCCCCAGAAACACTGAGGACTTTTCACTGGTGCCTCTACATTGCCCCAGAGGTTACATCTTCTCCCCTCTGGAAGCACTGAGGACTTTTTATTCTAACTCGCCTGCACTCGCTCGTCGGTGAGGAGGTCTTTATCTCTTTCTCGCCTCAGGACACACGAGGGCGTCAAGGTCTTTAACTGGTGCCTCCGATCGCCTAAAGACGATGAGGACTTTAAACTTTAACTGATGCCGCCAATCGCCGAAAAGCGATGGGGACTTAGAAACTTTTTTAGAAAGCATGCAACATAACTTCAAAACTCGCCTTAAATCACATATAAGCGACAAGGTCTTTCTTCAAAACTTTCGCAATAACGACAAGCATGCAATCTAAAACAACTTTAAACTTCGAAAACTCTTCTTTATTGGGTGGCCTCATTAAAAGCCCTCCTTAGGGAAAAAAGAGTGCCCCCTTCAAACTGTTCTAACAGAAATCTTTGCAAACTCTACATGTTCGTTTTTACTTACAACGCTTTTAACTGTAATATAACTTGAGGTGCGTGGCGTTCCAAGTGCGAGGAATCGCCCCTCCTTCTAGCGTTTCTAAGCGGTAGGCGCCGTTCCCGAGCGCCTCGGTTATCCTGAACGGTCCCGTCCACTTAGGCGACAGCTTGTTCTTCATCTCGTACTGGTGGGCCTTCCTCATCACCAGGTCGCCTTCTCTAAACTGCCTTGGCATCACCTTCGAGTTATACCTTCGTTCAATCCTTCTTTTCACCGCCTCAGCCTTCACTCTCGCCTCCTCCCTGACCTCGTCCAGCAAATCCATATTCAGCCTTCTTTCCTCATTCGAGTCTTCTGCTACAAAGTTCTGGAACCTCGGCGAGCTCTCTT